>NW_024740571.1:0-20086 GCF_018991925.1 Homarus americanus | reverse complement strand
AAACACTGTAGTTAGTGTGTACCACCTGTTGTTAGTATCTACCACCTGTAGTTAGTGTCTACCACCTGTTCTTAGTGTCTACCACCTGTTGTTAGTGTCTAAAACCTGTTGTTAATGCCTAACACCTGCAGTTAGTTATTACCACCTGTAGTTAGTGTCTTCCGCCTGTTTTTAGTGTTTACCACCTGCAGTTAGTGTCTACCACCTGCAGTTAGTGGCTACCACCTTTAGTTTGTGTCTACCACCTGTTGTTAGTGTCTAAAACCTGTTGTTAGTGCCTACCCCCTGCAGTTAGTGTGTACCACCTGTTGTTAGTGTCTAAAACCTGTTGTTAGTGCCTACCACCTGCAGTTAGTGTCTACCACCTGTTGTTAGTGTCTACAATCTGTTGTTAGTGCCTACCACCTGTAGTTAGTGTTTACCACCTGTCGTTAGTGTCTACCACCTGCAGTTAGTGTTTACCACCTGTTGTTAGTGTCTACCAGCTGCAGTTAGTGCCTGCCACCTGCAGTTAGTGTTTACCACCTGTGCTAGTGTCTACAACCTTTTGTTAGTGCCTACCACCTGCAGTTAGTGCCTACCACCTGTAGTTAGTGTCTACCATCTGTTGTTAGTGCCTACCACCTGTAGTTAGTGTCTACCACCTGTTTTTAGTGTCTACAACCTTTTGTTAGTGCCTACCACCTGCAGTTTGTGTCTACCACCTATTCTTGGTGTCTACCACCTGCAGTTAGTGGCTACTACCTGTAGTTAGTGTCTACCACCTGTTGTTAGTGTCTACACCCTTTTGTTTGTGTCTACCTCCTGTTGTTAGTGCCTACTACCTGCAGTTAGTGTCTACCACCTGTTGTTAGTGCCTGCCACCTGCAGTTAGTGTCTACCACCTGTAGTTAGTCTCTACCACCTGTTGATAGTTCCTACCACCTGTTGTTAGTGTCTACCACCTGCAGTTAGTGGATACCACTTGTAGTTAGTGTCTTCCACCTGTTGTTAGTGTCTATAACCTGTTGTTAGTCCCTACCACCTGCAGCTAGTGGCTACCACTTGTAGTTAGTGTTTACCACCTGTTGTTAGTGTATAGAACCTGCAGTTAGTGGCTACCACCTGTAGTTAGTGTCTACCACCGGTTGTTAGTGTCTACCACGTGCAGTTAGTGGCTCCCACTTGTAGTTAGTGTCTACCACCTGTTGTTAGGGTCTACCACCTGTAGTTAGTGTCTACCACCTGTTGTTAGTGTCTACCACCTGCAGTTACTGGCTACCACCTGTAGTTAGTGTCTACCCCTCTGTTGTTAGTGCCTACCACTTGCAGTTAGTGGCTACCACCTGTAGTTAGTGTCTACCCCCTGTTGTTAGTGTCTACCACCTGCAGTTAGTGGCTACCACCTGCAGTTAGTGGCTACCACCTGTAGTTAGTGTCTACCACCTGTTGATAGTGCCTGCCACCTGCAGTTAGTGTCTACCACCTGTTGTTAGTGTCTCCACCCTGTAGTTAGTTTGTACCACCTGTTGTTAGTGTTTACCACCTGCAGTTAGTGGCTACCACCTGTAGTTAGTGTTTACCCCCTGGTGTTAGTGCCTACCACTTTTAGTTAGTGGCTACCACTTGTAGTTAGTGTCTACCACCTGTTTTTAGTGTCTACCACCTGCAGTTAGTGGCTACCACCTGTAGTTAGTGTCTACCACCTGTAGTTAGTGTGTACCCCCTGTTGTTATTGCCTGCCCTCTGGAGTTAGTGTCTACACCCTGTAGTTAGTGTGTACCACCTGTTGTTAGTATCTACCACCTGCAGTTAGTGGCTACCAGCTGTCGTTTGTGTCTACCACCTGCAGTTAGTGGTTACCACTTGTAGTTAGTGTCTACCACCTGTTGTTAGTGTCTATAACCTGTTGTTAGTGCCTACCACCTGCAGTTAGTGGCTACCACCTATAGTTAGTGTCTACCACCGGTTGTTAGTGTCTACCACCTGCAGTTAGTGGCTACCACCTGTAGTTAGTGTTTACCACCTGTTGTTAGTGTATAGAACCTGCAGTTAGTGGCTACCACCTGTAGTTAGTGTCTACCACCGGTTGTTAGTGTCTACCACGTGCAGTTAGTGGCTACCACCTATAGTTAGTGTCTCCCACCTGTTGTTAGTTGCTACAACCTGTTGTTAGTGCCTTCCACCTGCAGTTAGTGGCTACCACCTGCATTTAGTGTCTGCCACCTGTTGTTGGTGTCTACAACCTGTTGTTAGTGCCTACCACCTGCAGTTAGTGGCTACCACCTGCAGTTAGTGTCTACCACCTGCAGTTAGTGGCTACCACCTGTAGTTAGTGTCTACTAACTGTTGTTAGTGTCTACAACCTGTTGTTTGTGCCTAAAACCTGCAGTTAGTGGGTACCACCTGTAGTTAGTGTCTACCACCTGTTGTTAATGTCTACCACCTGGAGTTAGTGGCTACCACCTGTAGTTAGTGTCTACCACCTGTTGTTAGTGTCTACGACCTGCAGTTAGTGGCTACCACCTGTAGTTAGTGTCTACCACCTGTTGTTAGTGTCTAATCCTGTTGTTAATGCCTACCACCTGCAGTTAGTGTCTACCGCCTGTAG
Organism: Homarus americanus; assembly: GCF_018991925.1. Lineage (NCBI taxonomy): Eukaryota > Metazoa > Arthropoda > Malacostraca > Decapoda > Nephropidae > Homarus > Homarus americanus. Next base: position 17,496 of record NW_024740571.1, on the reverse strand, counting down.
TTAGTGTCTTCCACCTGTTTTTAGTGTTTACCACCTGCAGTTAGTGTCTACAACCTGCAGTTAGTGGCTACCACCTGTAGTTTGTGTCTACCACCTGTTGTTAGTGTATAAAACATGTCGTTAGTGCCTACCACCTGATGTTAGTGTCTATAACCTGTTGTTAGTGTCTACCACCTGCAGTTAGTGGCTACCACATAGTTAGTGTCAACCACCTGTTGTTAGTGTCTACCACCTGCAGTTACTGGCTACCACCTGTAGTTAGTGTCTACCACCTGTAGTTAGTGTCTACCCCCTGTTGTTATTGCCTGCCCTCTGTAGTTAGTGTCTACACCCTGTAGTTAGTGTGTACCAAATGTTGTTAGTATCTACCACCTGCAGTTAGTGGCAACCAGCTGTCGTTTGTGTCTACCACCTGCAGTTATTGGTTACCACTTGTAGTTAGTGTCTACCACCTGTTGTAAGTGTCTATAACCTGATGTTAGTGCCTACCACCTGCAGTTAGTGGCTACCACCTATAGTTAGTGTCTACCACCTGTTGTTAGTGTCTACAACCTGCAGTTAGTGGCTACCACCTGTATTTAGTGTCTACCCCCTGTAGTTAGTGTCTACCCCCTGTTATTATTGCCTGCCCTCTGTAATTAGTGTCTACCCCCTGTCGTTTGTGTCTACCACCTGCAGTTAGTGGTTACCACTTGTAGTTAGTGTTTACCAACTGATGTTAGTGTTTACCACCTGTTTTTTGTGTCTACCACCTGAAGTTAGTGGCTACCACCTGTAGTTAGTGTCTACCACCTGTTGTTAGTATCTACCACCTGCAGTTAGTGGCTACCACCTGTAGTTAGTGTTTACCACCTGTTGTTAGTGTCTACCACCTGCAGTTAGTGGCTACCACCTGTAGTTAGTGTCTACCACCTGTTGTTAGTGTCTTCCACATGCAGTTAGTGGCTACCACCTGTAGTTAGTGTCGACCCCCTGTTGTTATTGCCTGCCCTCTGTAGTTAAAGTCTACCCCCTGTCGCTTGTGTCTACAACCTGCAGTTAGTGGTTACCACTTGTAGTTAGTGTCTACCACCTGTTGTTAGTGTTTACCACCTGTTGTTAGTGTCTACCACCTGCAGTTAGTGGCTACCACCTGTAGTTAGTGTCTACCACCTGTTGTTAGTGTCTACCACCTGCAGTTAGTGGCTACCACCTGTAGTGTTTCTTACCACCTGTTGTTAGTGTTCACTACCTGCAGTTAGTAGCTACCTCCTGTAGTTAGTGTCTACCACCTGCTGTTAGTGTCTAAAACCTGTTGTTAATGCCTACCACCCGCAGTTAGTGTCTACTCACCTCTAGTTAGTAAGTCTTCCACTTGTTGTTAGTATTTACCACTCCGCAGTTAGTGTTCACCACCTGCAGTGCTAGTGGCCACACCTGTAGTTTGTGTCTACCTTTTCAATCTGTTGCGTCTAACCGTCGTTAGTGCCTCACCAACTGGTTGTTAGTGTCTAAAACCTGTTGTTACTGTATACAACCTTTTCTTAGTGGCAACCACCTCTAGTTAGTGTCTACCACCTGTTGTTAGTGTCTCCGACCTGTAGTTAGTGTGTACCACCTGTTGTTAGTGTCTACCACCTGCAGTTAGTGGTTACTACCTGTAGTTAGTGTATACACCCTGTAGTTAGTGTCTGCAACCCCTTGTTAATGCTCACCACCTGGCAGTTAGTGGTTACCACACCTGTAGTTAGTGTCTACCACCTGTTGTTAGTGTCAACAACCTTTTGTTAGTGTCTACCACCTGTAGTTAGTGTCTACCACTTGTTGTTAGTGTCTACCAACTGCAGTTAGCGGTTACCACCTGTAGTTAGTGTGTACCCCCTGTTGTTATTGCCTACCCTCTGTAGTTAGTGTCTACACCCTGTAGTTAGTGTGTACCCCCCGTTGTTAGTATCTACTACCTGCAGTTAGTGGCTACCAGCTGTCGTTTGTGTCTACCACCTGCAGTTAGTGGTTACCACTTGTAGTTTGTGTCTACCACCTGTTGTTAGTGTCTATAACCTGTTGTTAGTGGCTACCACCTGTAGTTAGTGTTTACCACCTGTTGTTAGTGTATAACACTTGCAGTTAGTGGCTACAACCTGTAGTTAGTGTCTACCACCTGTTGTTAGTGTCTACCACCTGCAGTTAGTGGCTACCACCTATGGTTAGTGCCTGCCACCTGCAGTTAGTGTCTACCCCCTGTTGTTATTGCCTACCCTCTGTAGTTAGTGTCTACACCCTGTAGTTAGTGTGTACCACCTGTTGTTAGTATCTACCACCTGCAGTTAGTGGCTACCAGCTGTCGTTTGTGTCTACCACCTGCAGTTAGTGGTTACCACTTGTAGTTAGTGTCTACCACCTGTTGCTAGTGTCTATAACCTGTTGTTAGTGGCTACCACCTGTAGTTAGTGTTTACCACCTGTTGTTAGTATCTACCACCTGCAGTAAGTGGCAACCAGCTGTCGTTTGTGTCTACCACCTGCAGTTAGTGGTTACCACTTGTAGTTAGTGTCTACCACCTGTTGTTAGTGTCTATAACATGTTGTTAGTGCCTACCACCTGCAGTTTGTGGCTACCACCTATAGTTAGTGTCTACCACCTGCAGTTAGTGGTTACCACTTGTAGTTAGTGTCTACCACCTGTTGTTAGTGTCTATAACCTGTTGTTAGTGGCTACCACCTGTAGTTAGTGTTTACCACCTGTTGTTAGTGTATAGCACCTGCAGTTAGTGGCTACCACCTGTAGTTAGTGTCTATCACCTGTTGATAGTGTCTACCACCTGTTGTTAGTGTCTATAACCTGTTGTTAGTGCCTACCACCTGCAGTTAGTGGCTAACACCTGTAGTTAGTGTCTACCACCTGTTGTTAGTGTCTACCACCTGCAGTTTGTGGCTACCACCTGTAGTTAATGTTTACCACCTGTTGTTAGTGTATACCACCTGCAGTTAGTGGCTACCACCTATAGTTAGTGTCTACCACCTGTTGTTAGTGTCTACAACCTGCAGTTAGTGGCTATCATCACCTGTATTTAGGTGGCTCACCCCCAGAAGTTAGTGCTCCACCCTGCTGCTGGCTCGCCCTCTGTAATTAGTGTCTACCCCTGTCGTTTTGTGTTCACCACCTGCAGTGCCAGGTGGTTACCACTTGCAGTTAGTGCTACCAACTGATGTGTTAGTGTTTACTAATCTGTTTTTAGTGTGTCTACCACCAGTTTAGTGGCTACCACCTGTAGTTAGTGTCTACCACCTGTTGTTAGTATCTACCACCTGCAGTTAGTGGCTACCACCTGTAGTTAGTGTTTACCACCTGTTGTTAGTGTCTACCACCTGCAGTTAGTGGCTACCACCTGTAGTTAGTGTCTACCACCTGTTTTTAGTGTCTACCACATGCAGTTAGTGGCTACCACCTGTAGTTAGTGTCGACCCCCTGTTGCTATTGCCTGCCGTCTATAGTTAAAGTCTACCCCCTGTCGTTTGTGTCTACAACCTGCAGTTAGTGGTTACCACTTGTAGTTAGTGTCTACCACCTGTTGTTAGTGCCTACCACCTGCAGTTAGTGGCTACCACCTGTAGTTAGTGTCTACCACCTGTTGTTAGTGTCTACCACCTGCAGTTAGTGTCTACCACCTGTAGTTAGTGTTTACCACCTGTTGTTAGTGTCTACCACCTGCAGTTAGTGGCTACCACCTGTAGTTAGTGTCTACCACCTGTTGTTAGTGTGTAAAACCTGTTGTTAATGCCTACCACCTGCAGTTAGTGTCTACCACCTGTAGTTAGTGTCTTCCACTTGTTGTTAGTATTTACCACCTGCAGTTAGTGTCTACCACCTGCAGTTAGTGGCTACCACCTGTAGTTTGTGTCTACCACCTGTTGTTAGTGTCTAAATCCTGTCGTTAGTGCCTACCACCTGTTGTTAGTGTCTAAAACCTGTTGTTAGCGCCTACCACCTGCAGTAAGTGTCTACCACCTGTTGTTAGTGTCTAAAACCTGTTGTTAGTGCCTACCACCTGTAGTTAGTGTTTACCACCTGTCGTTAGTGTCTACCACCTGCAGTTAGTGGCTACCACCTGTACGTAGTGTCTACCACCTGTAGTTAGTGTCTACAACCTTTTGTTAATGCCTACCACCTGCAGTTAGTGGCTACCACCTGTAGTTAGTGTCTACCACCTGTTGTTAGTGTCAACAACCTTTTGTTAGTGTCTACCACCTGTAGTTAGTGTCTACCACTTGTTGTTAGTGTCTACCAACTGCAGTTAGCGGTTACCACCTGTAGTTAGTGTGTACCCCCTGTTGTTATTGCCTACCCTCTGTAGTTAGTGTCTACACCCTGTAGTTAGTGTGTACCCCCCGTTGTTAGTATCTACTACCTGCAGTTAGTGGCTACCAGCTGTCGTTTGTGTCTACCACCTGCAGTTAGTGGTTACCACTTGTAGTTTGTGTCTACCACCTGTTGTTAGTGTCTATAACCTGTTGTTGGTGGCTACCACCTGTAGTTAGTGTTTACCACCTGTTGTTAGTGTATAACACCTGCAGTTAGTGGCTACAACCTGTAGTTAGTGTCTACCACCTGTTGTTAGTGTCAACCACCTGCAGTTAGTGGCTACCACCTATGGTTAGTGCCTGCCACCTGCAGTTAGTGTCTACCCCCTGTTGTTATTGCCTACCCTCTGTAGTTAGTGTCTAAACCCTGTAGTTAGTGTGTACCACCTTGTTGTTAGTATCTACCACCTGCAGTTAGTGGCTACCAGCGGTCGTTTGTGTCTACCACCTGCAGTTAGTGGTTTCCACTTGTAGTTAGTGTCTACCACCTGTTGTTAGTGTCTATAACCTGTTGTTAGTGGCTACCACCTGTAGTTAGTGTTTACCACCTGTTGTTAGTGCATAGCACCTGCAGTTAGTGGCTACCACCTGTAGTTAGTGTCTACCACCTGTTGTTAGTGTCTACCACCTGCAGTTAGTGGCTACCACCTATAGTTAGTGTTTACCACCTGTTGTTAGTGCCTACCACCTGCATTTAGTGTCTACCACCTGTTGTTAGTGTCTACTACCTGTTGTTAGTGCCTACCTCCTGTAGTTAGTGGCTACCACCTGCAGTTAGTGTCTACCACATGCAGTTAGTGGCTACCACCTGTAGTTAGTGTCTACCACCTGTTGTTAGTGCCTGCCACCTACAGTTAGTGTCTACCACCTGCAGTTAGTAGTTACCACTTGTAATTAGTGTCTACTACCTGTTGTTAGTGTCTACAACCTGTTGTTAGTGCCTAAAACCTGCAGTTAATGGCTACCACCTGTAGTTAGTGTCTACCACCTGTTCTTAGTGTCTACCACCTGTTGTTAGTGTCTAAAACCTGTTGTTAATGCCTAACACCTGCAGTTAGTTATTACCACCTGTAGTTAGTGTCTTCCGCCTGTTTTTAGTGTTTACCACCTGCAGTTAGTGTCTACCACCTGCAGTTAGTGGCTACCACCTTTAGTTTGTGTCTACCACCTGTTGTTAGTGTCTAAAACCTGTTGTTAGTGCCTACCCCCTGCAGTTAGTGTGTACCACCTGTTGTTAGTGTCTAAAACCTGTTGTTAGTGCCTACCACCTGCAGTTAGTGTCTACCACCTGTTGTTAGTGTCTACAATCTGTTGTTAGTGCCTACCACCTGTAGTTAGTGTTTACCACCTGTCGTTAGTGTCTACCACCTGCAGTTAGTGTTTACCACCTGTTGTTAGTGTCTACCAGCTGCAGTTAGTGCCTGCCACCTGCAGTTAGTGTTTACCACCTGTGGTGTCTACTTTTGTTAGTGCCTACCACCTGCAGTTAGTGCCTACCACCTGCAGTTAGTGTCTACCATCTGTTGTTAGTGCCTACCACCTGTAGTTAGTGTCTACCACCTGTTTTTAGTGTCTACAACCTTTTGTTAGTGCCTACCACCTGCAGTTTGTGTCTACCACCTATTCTTGGTGTCTACCACCTGCAGTTAGTGGCTACTACCTGTAGTTAGTGTCTACCACCTGTTGTTAGTGTCTACACCCTTTCGTTTGTGTCTACCTGCAGTTTTGTGTCTGCCACCTATTCTTGGTGTCTACCTGCAGTTAGTAGCCTGTGGTGTGTCTACCACCTGTTGTTAGTGTCTACACCCCTTTCGTTGTGTCTACCTCCTGTTGTTAGTGCCTACTACCTGCAGTGGTGTCTACCACCTGTTGTTAGTGCCTGCCACACAGTTGGCCTCCCCACACCACCTGTAGTTAGTCTCTACCACCTGTTGATAGTTTCTACCACCTGTTGTTGGTGTCTACCACCTGCAGTTGGTGGTTACCACTTGTGGTTAGTGTCTGCCACCTGTTGTTGATGTTTATAACCTGTTGTTGGTGCCTACCACCTGGGTTGGTGGCTACTGCCTGTGATTAGTGTTTACCACCTGTTGTTGATGTATAGAACCTGCAGTTAGTAGCTTCCCTGCCTGTAGTTAGTGTCTACCACTCTGTGTTGTTAGTACCTACCACTTACGGTAGTAGCTACCACTGTGGGCCAAATGCTCTACCCCTGTTGTTGGTGTCTACCACCTGCAGTTAAAAAGTAGCTACCACCTGTGGTGGTGTCTACCACCTACTGATAGTGCCTGCCACCTGCAGTAGTGTCTCCACCACATGTTGTTGTGTCTCCACCCTGCTGTGTTGTACCACCTGTTGTGTGTTGCCACCTGCAGTTAGTAGCTGCACCTGTGATGTCTGCCCCCTGGTGGCTGGTGCCCTGCCACTTTGATTCAGAAGTGGCTACCACTTGTGGTTAGTGTCTGCCCCTGTTGTTGGTGTCCCACACCTGCAGTTGGTGGCTGCCACCTGTGTTGGTGTCTGCACCTGTGGTTGAATGTCTACCCTGTTGTTACCTGCCCTCTGTGGTTAGTGTCTACACCTGTGGTGGTAATGTACACTATTTGTTGGTATCTACCTGTGTTTTGTGTTTGTGTACCACCTGCAGTAGTAGTACACTTGTGGTAGTGTCTACCACCTGTGTGTCTATAACCTGTTGGCCAAATGCCTACCACCTGCAGTGGTGTTTCCCTATGTGTCTGCCACTGGTTGTTAGTGTCTACCTGCACGGTGTGGCTACCACCTGTAGTTGTGTTTCTTTGTTAGTGCCTAGACAGTTGTGCAGCTACCACCTGTGTTAGTGTCTACACCGGTTTGTTGTAGTGTCTACACTGTGTGTCCTCCCCACCTGTTTGTTGTTGCTGCAACCTGTTGAGTGCCTTCCACTGCAGTTGGTGGCTGCCACCGCATTTAGTGTCTGCCACAGTGCAACCTGTTGTTCACCTGCAGTTGAAGTAGCTTACCACCTGCAGTGGTGTCTCCCACCACCACTGGGTGGTAGCTTTACCACCTGTGGTGGTGTCTACTACCTGTTGTTGCGTGTCTACAACCTGTTGTTTGTGCCTAAAACCTGCAATTTGTGTTTACTGCAGTGTTCCACCTGTTGTTAATGTCTACACAAATTGTAGCTTGCATCCTTGAATTTAGTGTGCACACCTGTTCTTGAGTGTCTGCACTCTTATAAGTTGTGGTAATTTACTACTACCTGTAGTTAGTGTTTTCCACCTGTTGTTAGTGTCTACTACCTGCAGTTAGTGGCTACACCTGTAGTTAGTGTCACCAACCATTGTTAGTGTCTAAACCTGTTGTTATGCCTACCACCTGCAGTTAGTGTCTACCACCTGTAGTTGGTGTCTTCCACCCTTTTGTGTTTACCACCTGCAGTTAGTGTCTACCACCTGCAGTTAGTGGCTACCACCTAGTTTTGTCTACCAGCTGTTAGTATAAAACATGTCGTTAGTGCCTACCACCTGCAGTTAGTGGCTACCAATTGTAGTTAGTGTCTACCACCTGTTTTAGTGTCTATTACCTTGTCAGTGCTCACCACCTGCGTTGGTGTGTCTACCACCTGCAGTTAGTGGCTACCACCTGTAGTTAGTGTACCACCTGTTGTTAGTGTCTACAACCTGTTGTTAGTGTCTACCACCTGTATTAGTGTTTCCCTGTTGTTAGTGTGTCTACCACCTGCAGTTAGTGGCTACCACCTGTAGTTAGTGTCACCACCTTGTTAGTGCCTGACACCTGCAGTTAGTGTCTACCACCTGTTGTTAGTGTCTACCACCTGTTGTTAGTGTCTACAACCTTTTTTTGTTGCCACCACCTGGATTAGTGGCTACCACCTACAGTTAGTGTCTACCACCTGTTTTAGTGTCTACAACCTTTTTGTTGTGCACCACCTGCAGTTATTACCACCCTTATGTGTCTACACCGCAGTTAGTGTTGCCACCTGTTGTTAGTGTCTACAACCTGTTGTTAGTGTCACCACCTGTTGTTAGTGCTGCCCATTTAGTGGCTACCACCTGTGAGTTGATGTATACACCCTGTTTTGTGTCTGCAATTAGTGTGTCTACAACCTGTTGTTAGTGCCTGCCACCTGCAGTTAGTGTCTACCACCTGTAGTTAGTGTCTACCACCTGTTGTTAGTTTCCACCACCTGTTGTTAGTGTCTACAACCTGTTGTTTGTGTCTACCACCTGCAGTTAGTGGTTTGCGGTTAGTGTCTACCACCTGTTGTTAGGGTCTACCACCTGCAGTTAGTGTCTACCACCTGTTGTTAGTACACGCAGTTAGTGGCTACCACCTGTAGTTAACCCCCTGTTGTTAGTGTCTACCACCTGCAGTTAGTGGCTACCACCTGTAGTTAGTGTTTACCACCTGTTGTTAGTGTCTACCACCTGCAGTTAGTGGCTACCCCCTGTTGTTAGTGTTTACCACCTGTTGTTAGTGCCTGACACCTGCAGTTAGTGTCTACCACCTGTTGTTAGTGTCTACCACCTGTTGTTAGTGTCTACCACCTGTAGTTAGTGTCACCTGCAGTTAGTGTCTACAACCTTTTGTTAGTGCCTACCACCTGCAGTTAGTGGCTACCACCTTTAGCTTGTGTCTACTACCTGTTGTTAGTGTCTACAACCTTTTGTTAGTCTACCTGCAGTTAGTGGCTGCTACATAGCCAGTTAGTGTCTACCCCCTGTTGTTAGTGTCTACAACCTGCAGTTAGTGGCTACCACCTTTAGTTAGTGTCAACCACCTGTTGTTAGTTTGTACCACCTGCAGTTAGTGGTTACCACCTGTAGTTACTGTATACACCCTGTAGTTAGTGTCTGCCCCCTGTTTTTAGTGTCTACCCCCTGTTGTTAGTGTCTACCACCTGCAGTTTGGCCACACCTGTGGGTAGTGTCTACACCTGTTGTTGATGTCTACAACCTTTGTTGGTGCCTACCACCTGCAGTTGGTGGCTACCACCTGTGGTTAGTGTGTACACACCTGTTGTTAGTGTCTACCACGTTGGCCACCACCTGTGGTTAGTGTCTACCACGTGTTGTTGGTGCCTGCCACCTGCAGTTAGTGTCTGCCACCTGTTGTTGGTGTCTACCACCTGTTGTTAGTGTCTACCACCTGTAGTTAGTGTCTATCACCTGTTGTTAGTGTCTACCACCTGCAGTTTGTGGCTACCACCTGTAGGTAGTGTCTACCACCTGTTGTTAGTGTCTTCAACCTTTTGTTAGTGCCTACCACCTGCAGTTAGTGGCTACCACCTGTAGTTAGTGTCTACTACCTGTTGTTAGTGTCTACAACCTTTTCTTAGTGGCAACCACCTGTAGTTAGTGTCTAAAACCTGTTGTTACTGTATACAACCTTTTCTTAGTGGCAACCACCTCTAGTTAGTGTCTACCACCTGTTGTTAGTGTCTCCGACCTGTAGTTAGTGTGTACCACCTGTTGTTAGTGTCTACCACCTGCAGTTAGTGGTTACTACCTGTAGTTAGTGTATACACCCTGTAGTTAGTGTCTACCCCCTGTTGTTAGTGTCTACAACCTTTTGCTAGTGCTTACCACCTGCAGTTAGTGGCTACCCCCTGTAATTAGTGTCTACCACCTGCAGTTAGTGTCTACAACCTGCTGTTAGTGCCTACCACCTGTTGTTAGTGTCTACAACCTGTTGTTAGTGCCTACCACCTGCAGTTAGTGGCTAACACCTGTAGTTAGTGTCTACCACCTGTTGTTAATGTCTACCACCTGCAGTTAGTGTCTACCACCTGTTGTTAGTGTCTACCACCTGCAGTTAGTGGCTACCACCTGTAGTTAGTGTCTACCCCCTGTTGTTAGTGCCTACCACATGCAGTTAGTGGCTACCACCTGTAGTTAGTGTCTACCCCCTGTTGTTAGTGTCTACCACCTGCAGTTAGTGGCTACCAAGTGGAGTTAGTGTCTACCACGTGTTGTTAGTGCCTGCCACCTGCAGTTAGTGTCTACCACCTGTTGTTAGTGTCTACCATCTGTTGTTAGTGTCTACCACCTGTAGTTAGTGTCTATCACCTGTTGTTTAGTGTCTACCTGCAGTTAGTAGCTACCACTTGTAGTGTGTCTACCACCTGTTGTTGGTGTCTACAACCTTTGTTGTGCCTACCACCTGCAGTTAGTAGTTATCACATGTAGTTAGTGTCTACTACCTGTTGTTAGTGTCTACAACCTTTTGTTAGTGCCTACCACCTGCAGTTAGTGGCTACCACCTGTACTTAGTGTCTACTACCTGTTGTTAGTGTCTACAACCTTTTCTTAGTGGCAACCACCTGTAGTTAGTGTCTACCACCTGTTGTTACTGTCTACAACCTTTGTTAGTGGCAACCACCTGTAGTTAGTGTCTACCACCTGTTGTTAGTGTCTATCACCTGCAGTTAGTGGCTACCACCTGTAGTTAGTGTCTACCACCTGTTGTTAGTGCCTGCCACCTGAAGTTAGTGGCTACCACCTGTAGTTAGTGTCTACCACCTGTTGTTAGTGTCTACAACCTGTTGTTATTGTCTTCCCCCTGTAGTAAGTGTCTACCACCTGTTGTTAGTGTCTACCACCTGCAGTTACTGGCTACCACCTGTAGTTAGTGTCTACCCCCTGTTGTTAGTGTCTACCACCTGCAGTTTGTGGCAACCACCTGTAGTTTGTGTTTACCACCTGTTGTTAGTGTCTACCACCTGCAGTTAGTGGCTACCCCCTGTTGTTAGTGTTTACCACCCGTTGTTAGTGCCTGACACGTGCAGTTAGTGTCTACCACCTGTTGTTAGTGTCTACCACCTGTTGTTAGTGTCTACCACCTGTAGTTAGTGTCTATCACCTGTTGTTAGTGTCTACCACCTGCAGTTAGTGTCTACCACCTTTTGTTAGTGCCTACCACCTGCAGTTAGTGGCTACCACCTGTAGGTTGTGTCTACCACCTGTTGTTTGTGTCTACAACCTTTTGTTAGTGCCTACCACCTGTAGTTAGTGTCTACCACCTGTAGATAGTGTTTACCACCTGTTGTTAGTGTCTATCACCTGCAGTTAGTGGCTACCACCTGTAGTTAGTGTATACCACCTGTTTTTAGTCTCTACCACATGCAGTTAGTGGCTTCCACCTGTAGTTAGTGTCGACCCCCTGTTGCTATTGCCTGCCCTCTGTAGTTAAAGTCTACCCCCTGTCGTTTGTGTCTACAACGTGCAGTTAGTGGTTACCACTTATAGTTAGTGTCTACCACCTGTTGTTAGTGTTTACCACCTGTTGTTAGTGTCTACCACCTGCAGTTCGTGGCTACCTCCTGTAGTTAGTGTTTACCACCTGTTGTTAGTGTCTACCACCTGCAGTTAGTGGCTACCACCTGTAGTTAGTGTCTACCACCTGTTGTTAGTGTCTACCACCTGCAGTTAGTCGCTACCACCTGTAATTAGTGTCTACCACCTGTTGTTAGTGTCTACCACCTGCAGTTAGTGGGTACCACCTGTAGTTAGTGTTTACCACCTGTAGTTATTGCCTAATTCCTGTAGTTAGTGTCTACCACTTGTTGTTAGTGTTTACAACCTGTTGTTAGTGTCTACCACCTGTTGTTGGTGTCTACCACTGCAGTTACTGGCTACCACCTGTAGTTATGTTCACCTCCTGGTGTGTTAGTGCCTACCACTCTGTTAGTGGCTACCACTTGTAGTTAGTGTCTACCCCCTGTTGTTAGTGTTCACCACCTGCAGTTAGTGGCTACCACCTGTAGTTAGTGTCTACCACCTGTAGTTAGTGTCTACCCCTGTTGTTATTGCCTGCCCTCTGTAGTTGTATCTACACCTGTAGTTAGTGTCACCACCTGTTTTAGTGTCTACAACCTGTTGTTATGCCTACCACCTGCAGTTAGTGTCTACCACACCTATTGTTGTGTCTACCACCTGCAGTTAGTGGCTACCACCTGTAGTTAGTGTCTACAACTGTTGTTAGTGTCTACAACCTGTTGTTAGTGTCTACCCCTGTAGTTAGTGTCTACCACCTGTTGTTAGTGCCTACCACCTGCAGTTAGTGGCTACCACCTGTAGTTAGTGTATAACCCTGTTGTTAGTGTCTACCACCTGCAGTTAGTGTCTACCACCTGTTGTTGTGCCTGCCACCTGCAGTGAGTGTCTACCACCTGTAGTTATGTCTACCACCTGTTGTTAGTTCCTACCACCTGTTGTTAGTGTCTACAACCTGTTGTTAGTGCCTACCACCTGCAGTTAGTGGCTACCACCTTGTAGTTAGTGTTCACCACCTGTTGTTAGTGTCTACCACCTGCAGTTAGTGTCTACCACCTGTTGTTAGTGTCTACCAACCTGCAGTTAGTGGTTACCACCTGTAGTTAGTGTCTACCCCTGTTGTTAGTGTCTACCACCTGCAGTTAGTGGCTACCACCTGTAGTTAGTGTTTACCACCTGTTGTTAGTGTTCACCACCTGCAGTTAGTGGCTACCACCTGTTGTTAGTGTGTCTACCACCTGTTGTTAGTGCTCTTCCCACCTGCAGTTAGTGTCTAACCTGTTGTTAGTGCTCACCACCTGTTGTTAGTGTCTACCACCTGTAGGTTGTGTCTACCACCTGTTGTTAGTGTCTACAACCTGTTGTTAGTGCCTACCACCTGCAGTTAGTGGCTACCACCTGTAGTTAGTGTCTACCACCTGTTGTTAGTGTCTACCAATTTCAGTTAGTGGTTACCACCTGTAGTTAGTGTATACACCCTGTAGTTAGTGTCTACCCCTGTTGTTAGTGTCTAACCTTTTGTTAGTGCCTACCACCTGCAGTTAGTGGCTACCACCTGTAGTTAGTGTCTACCACCTGTTGTTAGTGTCTACAACCTGTTGTTAGTGTCTACCACCTGCAGTTAGTGTTTACCACCTGTTGTTAGTGTCTACAACCTGCTGTTGCCCACCACCTGCAGTTAGTGGCTACCACCTGTAGTTAGTGTCTACCACCTGTTGTTAGTGCCTACCACCTGCAGTTAGTGTCTACCACCTGCAGTTAGTGTCTACCACCTGTTGGTGTCTACAACCTGTTGTTACGCCTGCCACCCGCAGTTAGTGTCTACCACCTGTTGTTAGTGTCTACAACCTGTTGTTGTTCTACCACCTGCAGTTAGTGGTTACCACCTGTAGTTAGTGTCTACTACCTGTTGTTAGTGTCTCCCACCTGCAGTTGTGGTGCCTCACCACCTGTTGTTAGTGTCTACCACCTGCAGTTAGTGGCTACCACCTTGTAGTGTTTAATTCCTTTGCTAGTGTGCCTACCACCTGCAGTTAGTGTCTACCACCTGTTGTTAGTGTCTACCACTTGCAGTGTGGTGGCTACCACCTGCAGTTAGTGTCTACCACCTGCAGTTAGTGTCTACCACCTTTGTTAGTGTCTACCACCTTGTTAGTGTCTACAACCTGTTGTTAGTGCCTACCACCTGCAGTTAGTGGCTACACCTGCAGTTAGTGGCTACCACCTGTAGTTAGTGTCTACCCCTGTTGTTAGTGCCTACCACCTGCAGTTAGTGACTACCACCTGTAGTTAGTGTCTACCCCTGTTGTTAGTGTTCACTACCCAGTTGGTGGCTACCACCTGCAGTTAGTGGCTACCACCTGTAGTTAGTGTCTACCACCTGTTGTTAGTGCCTGCCACCTGCAGTTAGTGTTCTACCACCTGTTGTTAGTGTCTCCACCCTGTAGTTAGTGTGTGTAACTAACCTGTTGTTAGTGTCTACCACCTGCAGTTAGTGGCTACCACCTGTAGTTAGTGTCTACCACCTGTTGTTAGTGTCCTACCACCTGCAGTAGTTGGCTACCACCTGTAGTTAGTGTTTACCACCTGTTGTTAGTGCTCTACCACCTGCAGTTAGTGTCTACCACCTGTAGTTAGTGTCTACCACCTGTTGTTAGTGCCTACCACCTGTAGTTAGCAGGTGGCTACCACCTGCAGTTATGTCTACCACCTGCAGTTAGTGGCTACCACCTGTAGTTAGTGTCTACTACCTGTTGTTAGTGTGTGTCACACCTGCAGTTAGTGTCTACCACCTGCAGTTAGTAGTTACTAACTGTAGTTAGTGTCTACCACCTGTTGTTAGTGTCTACAACCTGTTGTTAGTGCCTACACCTGCAGTTAGTGGCTACCACCTGTAGTTAGTGTCTACCACCTGTTGTAGTGTCTACCACCCGTTGTTAGTGTCTACAACCTGTTGTTAGTGCCTACCACCTGCAGTTAGTGTCTACCACCTGTAGTTAGTGTCTACCACCTGTTGTTAGTGTTTACCACCTGTAGTTAGTGTCTACCACCTGCAGTTAGTGGCTACCACCTGTAGTTAGTGTCTACCACGTTGTTATGCCTACCCTGTTGTTAGTGCTCACCACGGTGCTAGTGTCTACCACCTGTTGTTAGTGTCTATAACCTGTTGTTAGTGCTCACCACCTGCAGTTAGTGTCTACCACCTGTTGTTAGTGTCTACAATCTGTTGTTATGCCTACCACCTGTAGTTAGTGGCTACCACCTGTAGTTAGTGTCTACCACCTGCAGTTAGTGTCTACCACCTGTTGTTAGTGTTCACCACCTGCAGTGTAGTGCCTACCACCTGCAGTTAGGTGCCTACCACCTGTAGTAGTTAGTGTCTACCACCTGTTGTTAGTGCCTACCACCTGTAGTTAGTGTCTACCACCTGTTTTAGTGTTCATAACCTTTGTTAGTGCCTACAACTGAGTTGTGTCTACCACCTTTTGGTGTTCACCTGCAGTTAGTGGCTACCACCTGTAGTTAGTGTCTACCACCTGTTGTTAGTGTCTACAACCTTGTTAGTGCCTACCACCTGCAGTTAGGTTCACCACCATTTGGTGTCTACTACACCTGCAGTTAGTGGCTACCACCTGTAGTTAGTGTCTACCAACTGTTGTTAGTGTCTACACCCTTTTGTTAGTGTCTACCACCTGTAGTTAGTGTCTACCACCTGCAGTTAGTGTCTACCACCTGTTGTTAGTGCCTACCACCTGCAGTTAGTGTCTACCACCTGTAGTTAGTGTCTACCACCTGTTGTTAGTTCCTACCACCTGTTGTTAGTGTCTACCACCTGCAGTTAGTGGTTACCACCTGTAGTTAGTGTCTACCACCTGTTGTTAGTGTTTACAACCTGTTGTTAGTGCCTACCACCTGCAGTTAGTGGTTACCACCTGTAGTTAGTGTTTACCACCTGTTGTTAGTGTCTACCACCTGCAGTTAGTGGCTACCACCTGTAGTTAGTGTCTACCCCCTGTTGTTAGTGCCTACCACTTGCAGTTAGTGGCTACCACCTGTAGTTAGTGTCTACCCCCTGTTGTTAGTGCTCCACCTGCAGTTAGTGGCTACCACCTGTAGTGTGTCTCACCACCTGTTGTTAGTGCCTGCCACCTGCAGTTGTGTCTACCACCTGTTGTTAGTGTCTCCACCCTGTAGTTAGTGTACCCACCTGTTGTTAGTGTTTACCACCTGCAGTTAGTGGCTACCACCTGTAGTTAGTGTTCACCCCCTGTTGTTAGTGCTCACCACCTGCAGTTAGTGGCTACCACCTGTAGTTAGTGTTCACTCCTGTTGTTAGTGTCTACTACCTGCAGTTGGTGGCTACCACCTGTAGTTAGTGTCTACCACCTGTAGTTAGTGTCTACCCCTGTTGTTATTGCTCTGCCCTCTGTAGTTAGTGTCTACACCCCAGTTAGTGTGTACCACCTGTTGTTGTATCACCACCTGCAGTTAGTGGCTACCACCTGTTGTTTGTGTCTCACCACCTGCAGTGGTTACCACTTGTGTTAGCGTCCACACCTGTTGTTAGTGTCTATAACCTGTTGTTGTGCCCCCACTGCAGGTTACCACCTATAGTAGTGTTCACACTGTTGTTAGTGTCTACCACCTGCAGTTAGTGGCTACCACCTGTAGTTAGTGTTTACCACCTGTTGTTAGTGTCTACAACCTGCAGTTAGTGGCTACCACCTGTAGTTAGTGTCTACCACCTGTTGTTAGTGTCTACCACCTGCAGTTAGTGGCTCACCTGTAGTTAGTGTGTCTACCACCTGTTGTTGGTGGCTACAACCTGTTGTTAGTGCTTCCACCTGCAGTTAGTGGCTACCACCTGCATGTAAGTGTCTACCACCTGTTGTTGGTGTCCATAACCTGTTGTTAGTGCCTACCACCTGCAGTTAGTGGCTACCACCTGCAGTTAGTGTCTCCCCAACCTGCAGTTAGTGGCTACCACCTGTGTTGTGTCTACTACCTGTTGTTAGTGCTACAACCTGTTGTTAGTGCCTAAACCTGCAGTTAGTGGCTACCACCTGTAGTTAGTGTCTACCACCTGTTGTTGTTACCACCTGCAGTTAGTGGCTACCACCTGTAGTTAGTGTTCACCACCTGTTGTTAGTGTTCACCCCTGCAGTTAGTGGCTACCACCTGTAGTTAGTGTCTACCACCTGTTGTTAGTGTCTACCACCTGCAGTTAGTGGCTCTAACCTGTAGTTAGTGTCTACTACCCGTTGTTAGTGTCTAAACCTGTTGTTAGTGCCTACCACCTGCAGTTAGTGTCTACCACCTGTAGTTAGTGTCTTCCACCCTTTTGTGTTTACCACCTGCAGTTAGTGTCTACCACCTGCAGTTAGTGGCTACCACCAGTTTTGTCTACCAGCTGTTAGTGTACAACCTGTTGTTAGTGCCTACCACCTGCAGTTAGTGTCTACCACCTGTAGTTAGTGTCTACCACCTGTTTTAGTGTTACACCTTGTTAGTGCTCACCACCTGCTGTTGGTGTGTCTACCACCTGCAGTTAGTGGCTACCACCTGTAGTTAGTGTACCACCTGTTGTTAGTGTCTACCACCTGTTGTTAGTGTCTACCACCTGTATTAGTGTCTATCCCTGTTGTTGGTGTCTACCACCTGCAGTTAGTGGCTACCACCTGTAGTTAGTGTCACCTCCTGTTAGTGTCTACACCTGCAGTTAGTGTCTACCACCTGTAGTTAGGTGTCTACTACCTGTTGTTAGTGTCTACAACCTGCTGTTAGTGTCTACACTCTGTTAGTTAGTGTCTACCACCTGTTGTTAGTGCCTACCACCTGCAGTTAGTGGTTACAGCAATACGTAACTGGAACGAAGC
>NW_024740570.1:0-43485 GCF_018991925.1 Homarus americanus | reverse complement strand
ATCAGTACATGCTTCGTTCGGTTACGTATTGCTAAATTGTGATAATTTTTACATTGTTTGGGACTGGGCTGTTCTTATAGCTTGATCAGTTCGTGCTCGTATGGGCTGGATGCGGTTGTGGTGTCGAACAGCAATTCTCAGGCTAGGGGATCTCAGGTGTAGTAGGGGCCGGTGTCGAGGGATGGTGCAAGCTTCTTGCAAATTTGCAGATGGGTCGTGGTGATGGTAAGTGAGAGTCGAAAGGGTCAGTGTTGGCGCTTCTGATATGTGGAGTAGGAAGGAGAGAATAATCTTGCATGCCCTGCACTTTCTGGAGTGTTCGTTGTGTGGCATTTAGGGAGGAAGACCAGGTGAGGGGCATAGGTGAGCTTGGGAAGTATGAATGTTGACTAAGCACTGATGAGCTCGATTGCATGGGAACTCCGGGGACTTGAGTCGGCGGAGGAGGTGGGGACGAAACTGAGGTTGGCCCTTCACTGACGTGTGGTTTCAATTTAGTTTGTTGTCTATGGTGACTCCGAGGCTTAGTGGAATCTACAACCTGGATTGTGTTCGGACTAAATTAATGGAAGTGGGTGGGACAATATCGGAGAGGTTGATGTGCATAACCATGAATGTGGTATGGTTGATGGTGACGTGGTTGTTGGTGGCCCAGTTTTGGAGACTGTTGATCCTGAAGGCAGGTATAGTCAGGAGCAGAATTGTTGACGCTGATCCCAATGGTGGAGTCGTCGACATATTTTCAGCGAGCAGGGGTTTCTCTTAGAACATCATTGATAAGCATAAGGGAAGCAGAGTGGTCCCATCTTGGTGCCTTGGGGATGCCTTGGTGGTGACTGAAAGGTGGAGACAGCCCCTCAGGAAGCGTGCAACTGCGTCGGTCACTGAGGAATTCGTATGGTATAAGACTTCTCCGAAGCCCGAGGTCATTAACTTCGTTGATGATTATATTGTGGTCGACTAGGTCGAATGCTTCAGTGAAATCAATGAAGGCGACATCTGAACGTGTGTGTGTTGTTGTGTGTGTGTGTGTGTGTGTGGTTGACGTGTGTGTAAGGGAAGGTAGGCGTTTGTCATGATGGCCTCCGTGAGTGTATTTACGTGTGCTTGTTGACTAAGACTCAACACCAGCGGCCTTGCCCTTGTTGACTGCGTGTCTGAGATGGTAGTTGGAGGGCGGTGCCCTACCCTCTACCACCCATTCTACACCCTCTGCCACCCATTTTGCTCCCTCGGCCACCTATTCTACCCTTTACCATCCCTTCTACCTTCTACCTTGTTTGCTCCCTCGGCCACCATCCTACACTCGGCCACCCATCCTACACACTACGGCCACACATCCTGCACTGTGCCACCCATCCCTACACTGTGCCACCCATCTACACTCGGCCACCCATCCTACACTGTGCCACCCATCCTACACTGTGCCACCCATCCTACACTGTGCCACGGCATCCTACACTGTGCCACCCATCCTACACTCGGCCACCCATCCATGTTCCTTCTTGATCCTACACTGTGCCACACATCCTACACTCAGCCACCCATCCTACACTCAGCGACCCATCCTCATTGTGCCACCATCCTACACTGTCACCCATTCTACACTCTGCCACCCATCCCCATCGCCACCACCTACCTGTTGCCACCCATCCTACACTCTGCCACCATCCTACACTGTACCCTCCCATCCTATACCATCCTACACTCGGCCACCCATCCTACACTGTGCCACCCATCCTACACTCTGCCACCATCCTACACTCTGCCACCCATCCT
Organism: Homarus americanus; assembly: GCF_018991925.1. Lineage (NCBI taxonomy): Eukaryota > Metazoa > Arthropoda > Malacostraca > Decapoda > Nephropidae > Homarus > Homarus americanus. The sequence goes on along the minus strand of NW_024740570.1, from coordinate 41,706 downwards.
ACACTCTGCCACCCATCCAACACTGTGCCACCCATCCTACCTCAGCCACCCATCCTACACTGTGCCACCCATCCTACACTGTGCCAACCATCCTACACTCAGCCACCCATCCTACACTGTGCCACCCATCCTACACTCCAGCCACCATCCTACTACGGTCACCCATCCTACACTCAGCCACCCATCCTACACTCGGCCACCCATCCTACACTCTGCCACCCATCAACACTGTGCCACCCATCCTACACTGTGCCACCATCCTACACTCGGCCACCCATCCTACCTGTGCCACCCATCCCTACACTCTGCCACCCCATCCTACACTCTGCCACCCATCCAACCTGTGCCACCCATCCTACACTGTGCCACCCATCCTACACTCGGCCACCCATCCCCACTGTGCCACCCATCCTACACTGTTGCCACCCATCCTACACTCTGCCACCCATCCAACACTGCCACCCATCCCCTACACTGTGCCACCCATCCTACACTCAGCCACCCATCCTACACCCCACTGTGCCACCCATCCTCACACTGTGCCACCATCCACCTGTGCCACCCATCCTACACTGTGCCACCCATCCTACACCTTGCCACCCATCCTACACTGGGCCACCCATCCTACACTGTGCCACCCATCTCACCTGTGCCACCCATCCCACACTGTGCCACCCATCCTACACTCTGCCACCATCCACACTGTTCCCACCCATCAACACTGTGCCACCCATCCTACACTGTGCCACCCATCTCACTGTGCCACCCATCCTACACTGTGCCACCCATCCTACACTGTGCCACCCATCCTACACTCTGCCACCCATCAACACTGTCTACCCATCCCACTGTGCCCACCATCCCACACTCGGCCACCATCCCTACACTGTGCCACCCATCTACACTGTGCCACCCATCCTACACTCAACCACCCATCCTACACTGTGCCACCCATCCTACACTGTGCCACCATCCACACTCTGCCACCATCCAACACTGACCCACCCATCTACACTGTGCCACCCATCCTACACTCAGCCACCATCCTACACTGTGCCACCCATCAACTTTTGCCACCCATCCTACACTCTGCCACCCATCCTACACTCTACCATCCTACACTGTGCCACCCATCTACACTGTGCCACCCATCCTACACTCTGCCACCCATCCAACACTGTGCCACCATCCTACACTGTGCCACCATCCTGTCATACCATCCTCGGCTGGCTACCCATCTACTGTGCCACCATCCTACTCGCCACCCACCTTGTGTTTTTGTTTGTGTTTGTTTGTTTGTTTTGTTGTTTGTTTTGGGTTGATCCTACACTCGGCCACCATCTACACTGTGGCACCCATCCTATCTGTGCCCATCCTACCTCATCCACCCATCCTACTTACATCCTACACTCTGCCACCTTTCATCCTACCTCTGCCACCCATCCTGCACTCAGCCACCCATCCTACACCTCACACTCAGCGCGCCTCCCTCCATCATGATAACCTTGAGTGTGTTGCCTCATTGTGTATTGCTTACCTTGGCCTCATCTCCCATAACCTTGATTATTTTCACACGATAGGAGCAGCGTCCTGGGAGGAAGAGGCTCAGTTTATCTCCCAGCAGCGCCTTGTCCTGGGATATGTAACAAGTTGAATGGAGTCTGGTAAGTGACGGTGCACCTGTATCCTCTGTGTGGTGAGGTGGAGGGGGGTGGTGGTGAGTGGAGGGTGGTGGTGACAGTGATGGTGAGGGCGTGGTGGAGACAGGGAGGTTGTGACAGTGGTGTTGTGGTAGTGAGTGGTAACAGTTGTGTCGATGGTGGCTCTCCCTCTCTTACCCCAGGCCTCACGTCTCCCAGGTGTCTCCCACAACTCTTACGGTAATCTGGCTCTGGGGGAGGTTGGGTGAACCTCATCACGACCTCCAGATTTGAAAGCTTGGTGAAGAAAGTGACGGTGGGGGTGAGTTGAGGTGTACTTGCTGGCCAGTATAGCTGTGATGGCGGCCACCAGTGTGTGGACTTTGGTGGGGTAGATTATGGTGGTCGGTGTTATAATGGTCGTGTGTTGGCCAGGCAGCCCGCAGGTTTTGTGGGTCTTGACCACGGTGGTGGCCGCCATACAGGTCCAGCTCGCCTATCAAATAACCCACTATTAATCCGCGGCGTGCGGGACGGCAGAGAGACGCCGGAGAAAGGATGTGGCGGGGAGAGACCCGTGAATACTGGGGGCGGTGCGGCTCAGGTGTGTGTTGGAGGGGCAGTGGGGGCGTGGTTGGGGTGTCGGCGGGGAGGGCGGGATGATAGCCCAGGCTGGGAGAGAGGGCTCGAGGGATGGGAGGTAGAAAGGACAGTCCAGGACAATAATAAATTATGGACACTTGAGTTTCAAAAGGTCTGGAGAAAGAAAGAGGCGGTCAGTAGTAGAGAGTATTGTTGGGTTAGGGCAGGATTGATGTCTTGGACAACCTCATGTTTCTTTACTGAGAATCTCTTAAGACCTGAAGGTTTGATGCCGTGGAAGTATACTTATTGTCCAGGACTGTGTCGGGTTTTAGAGACTCAGATACATGGTTCTGTCTTCGTGAGAGATTGTGACTATCGCGTGTACCGGAGATGACTAGACGACTTATAATTTCTCTCTTAACCTCCTGGTCTCTCCTGCTATACACTTGAGGCAACCAGAGTCTTCTCCGCCACGCAACACCTGTCAGAAGCCTTGGATTATTTATGTCTGTGAACTGATCCGCTGGCAGGAATTGTTCTATGTTTCCCGTCCAGCTGTCAGACTCGACCAACCCGGCCCTTTACTCGACTATGACCGGGTCTTGCTCGTCCTTGTTGTGTTACGTTATACCTGTCTTTTGTTGACATGGGTGATCTCAAATGTTTTTATACCTCGGCCTCTTATTACAGTTGACGGATTTTGCAGTATTCTTACATCACTGTTGTGTTAAGGTTAATGCTGACAGATGCTTCCTCAACTAGTTGTCAGGGTTACAGTAAATATATTTCTTGTGGCCGGTTGTTGGTATAATATTCAGGCGCGTAGTCCTTGACTGTATACTGCCTGCCTGCTGGTGACTGTCTCCACCAGCAGGAGCAGCAGCAACGGGTCATGGCTAGGGAGGCAGTACAGGCTCATACACCTCCTAAAATAACTTCGCATTGAATAAGTCATTAAAAGGTTTGTGTTGTCGGCAGAACAAACAAGGCGGCGTCTTTGAGGAAGGAAGGATTTAGACCCATCGCACACGGTTTGGGTGAGTGTGAATAGTTGGCGGGATGTTTGTGTTGACGTGGGGAGGGGGGGGCCATTGATTTGGTTGAATCCACCGACTTGCGGCAGTATCTTTCACTATTGATCCGTCCCCTCCATTTGCTCCGCCTCATGACCCGCTAACTCCTCTCCTTCCCATATGACTTGCTAATAACCTAACCTAACAAACCCATACTAACCTAACATTACCCTACCTGACCTTACTCTTCTAGCCTATCCTAACCTTGTCTAGTCGTAGAATGAATACGAGGTGAAGGTCTTGGCGGGGCAGGAATAAAGACAGTATGCCGGACTCAATACGCCTGCAGTTTGTGGTGGGCGGGCAGCCAAGGCCGGTCAATTCAAACATGGCTGCATGACTCTCCATGTATGAGAGCCGGACACACCCAACAATAAACCTCCCCTACAACTTGATAATTGACGTTCAAACACAACAATACTTTAAAATTGTATGTGAGAGAGATCCACACAGTAGTAAAATACGTATTGCATGTGACAAGTAGGTATTAATAGTGGAACAAGGATGTTCATGCAAATAACACAGGTAAATAAAGCAATAAATCAAGTTTTACCTTTAACAGGTTTTGTAGCAGTAAAGGCAATACAACAGAACACACTTTGCATATCAAACATACGTAAGCAGACCATCTTAATTAATACACTGTGTATGTGGCGATACTACTAACAGAACAGTCACTTAACTCCTTCACTACGGGACGCCACTTCTAATATTTTACCTGTGTAACGCCAGATGATTTATTCAGGTGAGAGGGGACCCGTACACATGAAGGGGGACCCGTACACAGGAGGATCTACACAGGAGGGGACCCGTACACAGGAGGGACCTGATTCACAGGAGACCTGTACACAGGAGGGGACCTGTACACATGAGGGGACCCGTACACATAGAGGACCGTACACATGAAGGTACACAGAACATTTAGCATATGACAAACCGACTAAAAGAGCTGTAAACTACACAGTAAACCCGACATAAGAGGTATGAAGGCAGGTAAGACGCGACCACGGTGTGCTAGACACAGATAGGCCAGTAAAGGTAACTACTACTGCTGTTAACACAGTTGGTGGTCAAGCAGTTGTACCCCCCTGACCCTAGCCACCATAGCTTGTATTTACAGTGGCGGTAGATAGTCTTGGTTAAAGGCTCATTTAGGAATCTAACCTAACCTAACCTAACCGAACCTAAGATGTGTACACCAAATTCACATGATTCATAGCCCGGAGTGATGTTATTGTGGTGGTGGTGGTGGTGGTTGCTATTGTTGTTGTGGTTGTTGTTATAGTTGTTGTGATAATTATTTTAGGTTGTTGTGGTGGTGGTGTTTGTTGTTTGCTCTCCATACCACATAAACAATATCCTTGTAAGTTAATAAACAAAATTCCATCATTATTTCTCTCCGGCTACCCCCTCCTTGTACCTGTGTGGGGCGGGTCACAGGGGAATACGCTACAACCAGGTAATATTAATGAACAACTGTTACAAGAGTTAGACTAAGTAGTACTAGATGGTAATATTTACATGTGTATAATTAGTATTCACCTCACCTGGCTGTTGAGATGTGAAGGTGGTGGTAGATGGTCTTAGTAGTAGTAGTAGTAGTAGTAGTAGTGTCATATAAGAGGTTCAGTATCCAGGAGTAGACGTTGTTTGTATTGAAGTAACAAGTATTATACGGTAATTTTCTTTGTGTATAATGCAGTATAAGTAATACACTGTTGTGAAAAATGTCAACATTAGCCTAGACTCACTAATGTTGACTCTAGGTCCTAGAGTCTCTTGTACCTAACCTAACCTAACCTATTTTGTGTTAATTTCCACCATAGTGAAGTAATCATATATTCTCCACTATGAAGCTCTATCACAGGCACAATTTTAAAAACTTTGATGATAGATCTATTTAAAACTTTCGAAAAGCTGATATTTTGGAATATGGCCTTGGTGGGTGGAAGTAGCAGTATGGCCTTGGTGGGTGGAAGTAGTATGGCCTTGGTGGGTGGAAGTAGCAGTATGGCCTTGGTGGGTGGAAGTAGCAGTAAGACCTTGGTGGGTGGAAGTAGCAGTATGGCCTTGGTGGGTGGAAGTAGCAGTAAGACCTTGGTGGGTGGAAGTAGCAACAGTATGGCCTTGGTGGGTGGAAATGCAGTAAGACCTTGGTGGGTGGAAGTAGCAGTGGGTGGAAGTAGCAGTATGGCCTTGGTGGGTGGGAGTAGCAGTGCAAGACCTTCGTGGGTTGGAAGTAGCAGTAAGACCTTGGTGGGTGGAAGTAGCGTGTGTTGTTCTCAGGTGTAAACGTTGACGTGAGAATTACCACACGTCATACCTGGGCCCCGAAGCTGTCAAGACACCTCCCCCCACCCCCACCCCACCACCAACCCTACCTTAAACCCTCCCCTACCACCACCTCCACCACCACCTTGAACATGCCTGGGAGAGCCAAGAAACTTTTAATGTAACCTGAGTCAACTTTTGGAGGGTCAGGTGCACCAGTTTCCGGCTCGATGCAAGGTCTCTCGGTAAACAGACCCTTAAGTCCCCTTGTTCCTGGGGTGAGTCTCGCTTGTCCTTGTACCTGAAGCCGTAGTCACGATCCCTATGGCGGTGTGTTGAGAGAATTTAATGTATCCAGGATCAGTCTTAGTGGATTACCATCACTAATTTGATCTAAGTTTTAGTGAGCTCAGTGAATGATGTTTTTTTTTCTTCCAAATAAGAGGAAAATTAAAGTTAAGAGCAATTACCTGAAGATTAGACATTCCACCACCATCACCACAACCACCACCTTCCCCTCCACCACCTCACCCTCCACACCCTCTCCACCACCATCACCCCCATCTCCACGACCACCACAATTACCCCACCATCGCCCCCTTTAGGACAGGTCCAAGCACACTGTGTGTGAAATGGCAACACTTCATCTCTAATGGCAAGATAGCCGACATATTAAGATTGTATCCACTTTTTGCACTTAGTAACTATATTAATTCTCGTACAGAACGAAATACACAATGTGCTTGAATACCTCTCACGTAATGTGAATAACAAAGTGTGAGGCCAGACATACTGCCTCACACGCCTGTACTCACGCATTTGTGAATAAGTTACCCTTTATGTATAGAACTAAACAAATAATGTAAATGAAATACTGTGTAACATTTAGTGCCATAATATCCTGACAACGGGGGTTAATTATTATGACCCTTTGTAAACTCTACTCTGTAATCCTTTTGCGCTACAGCTCACAGGATGAGTGTGGGGTGCACAATAAAGTAGCCGCTGTAAGCGGCAAAATAAAAAAAATCAATCCTCCACTACAATTAACCCCCTTCACTACCACCCTTTCACCACCAACACCATCATCACCACCTCTTCCACCACCACCATCACCTCTTCCTCCTCCGCCACCACCACCTCCACCACCCGGACTGTACGAGGCTGGACAAGGGTCACCGGGTAGTTAACCAGGAGGTGTAGCTAATTACTGATGCAGGAATGTATGTAAGGCAATCAAGGGGCAGAAGCTGTTACCCCCGTCTTGTTCCTCCCTCACCCCCTCACCACCCATAACCCGACACTCTCTCCACCGACCTCCTGACCCTCATATTAACAACTGGACTTCATAGTCTCATTGTCACCTCATTGTCTCTCCCTCACACCTCACAGCCCCTCCCTCACCCCTCACAGCCCCCCTCACCCCTCACAGCCCCTCCCTCACCCCTCACAGCCATTCCCTCACCCCTCACAGCCCCGCCCTCACCCCTCACAGCCCTCACACCTCCTCACAGCTGCAGACGCCTTGATGCTGTAGGGGCGTCACCGTCACCATATCTATTTCTGCTGAGTAATATTTAAAATTTATCTTGTCATCAATGTTCCCTTTATCAATAGTCTCTTCTTCTTCTTCTTCTTTCTTTCTCTCTCATCGTCTGCCACCTTATAAGGGGTTAAGGACGTCTCGTGTCGTTCCCTGCCTGAGGACCACTAACTCTACCCAGGTAAATTAACGCCAAGGTTTTATACAGTGGTCAGTATGATACTGTCTTTACTTTCAGGAAGACTCAGTGTTGTGTGGTCGTTCAGTAGTCCTTCTGGGTTTGGTCATATGATTTGTTTATTGGGAGGTTGATACCTTTGTGTTGTTTTTATATCTGAAGTACTGGATTATTTAGTATCCTTCCTTCCTTCCTTCCTTCCTTCCTTTTTCCTCTTTCCCTCCCCCCGCTCCCTCCCTCCCTCCTTCCTTCCTTATCTCCCCTCCTTCGTTCACTCACTCATTGACTCACTCACTCCCTCTCCTCTCCCCCCTCCGTCCCTCCCTCCTTCCTTTCTTCCTTCTCTCCCCTCCTTCCTTCACTCACTCATTGACTCGCTCACTCCCTTCTTCCTTCCTATCCCTCACTCACCCACTCACTCACTCACTCACCCCTCCACTCACTCACTCACCCCTCCACTCACTCACTCACTATCCCAAAGATTATTTTCAACTGATGATTAATTATATACCCTGATGCTACATGGGGGTTAGGTTAGGTTAGGTTGGGTTGTTAGGCTTGGTTTGGGTAGGTTGGGGTTGTTAGGCTTGGCTTGCAGGATGTGTGCCAGTTTGGTTATAAGAAGCTGGTTTGTTAGGTTAGGTTAGGTTAGGTTAGGTTGGGTTGTTAGGCTTGGTTTGGGTAGGATGTGTTGGGTTTGGTTAGGTTAGGTTGGGTTGTTAGGCTTGGTTTGGGTAGGATGTGTTGGGTTTGGTTAGGTTAGGTTGGGTTAGGTTAGGTTAGGTTGGGTTGTTAGGCTTGGTTTGGGTAGGATGTGTTGGGTTTGGTTTTATTTGTTTTGGTTTGGGTGGATTTTGGTAGATTTGGTTAAGTTTGGGTAGATTAGGTTAGGTTAGGTTTGGGTAGAATTGGTTAAGTTTGGGTAAATTAGGTTTGGTTAAATTAGGTTAAGTTAGTTTGGTTAAGTTTGGATAGATTAAGTTAGGTTAAGTTTGGGTAGATAAGGTTTGGTTAGATTATGTTATGTTATGTTAGGTTTGGTTAAGTTTGGGTTGTAACAAAGGTTGGGGGTCTACTTACTGTTTACTTAAAGGGGTCACTTGACTTCTATACATTCTGGTATCCATCCTTCTGTTACTGGGGGTAACCCTTTGGTGTAGATTAATGTATTAGTTAGGAAGGGTAGTGGAAAGAGACAGCTTCCATTTTAAGTTTATTCAGCAAGGACGTGACATGAGGTCACCTGCGTTCGTTCTTTTTCTAACTAGATGCCGTGGGGGAAAATGGAGCTCGTTATACAGCTGCAAAATTATAGGAAAACATTAGGTACACATTACCTAGCCTTCAGTATCGACGGTCGCCGGGCCACACACAGGAACCTCACCCCCACACTTCAACAGCCAACTGTCTGTCTGTTTCTAACGCTGCCTATCCCGCTGTCGATCAGGCCTTTTCAGTCTCCAATCAAAGTAGGGTTCTTCCAAGGGTCTTTAAGCTCTGTTACACTGATTGGTTGGCACACTGTATGGGCGGGGCTATCTCCATGGCACCCCATATAGGTTCACGTTATTCTTTGAGGCTGCGACTAATTGTGTCCATTCGGTCTGACAAGTGCCATGAACATTGTAACGGTCGTTTACATGAGTGTATGGGTGCCGGCTTGTGTGTATGGGTGCCTGCCTGTGTGTATGGGCGCCGGTCTGTGTGTATGGGCGCTGGCCTGTGTGTATGGACGCCGGTCTGTGTGTATGGGCGCTGGCCTGTGTGGGTATTCCAGTTTACTGCAGGGTAGTTAAGGTTAGGTTAGGTTTGGTTAAGAGTGGGTAGATTAGGTTCGGTTAGGTTAGGTTTTGTTTGGTTAAGATTGGGCAGGTTAGGTTTGGGTAGATGAGGTAAGGTATGGGTAGATTTGGTTAACGTTATAATAATCTTGTAGTAAAATTAGGTGGCGGGGTTGTTGTTCATGTGATCCGTGGCTCCTATAGATGAGTCAGTTATACGACTTATTACCTGTACTGTAGGAAGTTACTTCAGAATCAATATAATAAGTTTCTCATCAGTAGAAGAGGGGAATTGTTGTCGACGAATATTTAGATATTAGCATTTTCCTTTATGATTTTAGGTGGGTAAATAGTAAGGTTTTGTGGAAGGCGAGGGTTTAAGGTGGCGGTACACCTTACCTCCAGACGGTCTCCCCACTCCTCCCCTGCCCACTAGAACGTGATCGAGTGCCTCCTCCTCACCGGCAACACACACACATACGTGGAGCTACACACACACACACACACACACACACACACACACACGCGCGCGCACAGCCAAACTCATAAGCACACAGCCACACACACAAATATAGCCCCCCTCCCCACTCACACACACGCGCGCGCAGCTATTGTACTATTCCAGATGATACTAAATGTTACAAAATACTTCCTTGAGATAAATGTATAGTATACATCAGGTGCCTCAAAGAGAGCTCAGGGTCTCAAATGGCTCAGCCATGTTAATATTGTTATTATTATCCACTCTGTATCTGTGTTTTTCTGGTTAAATAAAATGTTTCAATCAATCAATTCAATTACACACACACACACACACACACACACACACACACACACACACACACACACACACACACACACACACACATATACACATGTGCGCGTGCGCAGCCATACTCATAAGCACGCAGCCACACACGCACAAATGCAGTCCCCACCACGCAAACACATGCGCAGGCGCGTGCAGCCTTATACATAAGTGCGTAGCCACACACCGTGTGTGGCTGCGCACTGCCACACAAACAAGCGCGCAGCCAGACAAACAAAAGCGCAGCCACACACACCCACATACAGCCCCACACACACACACACGCGCAGCCACACAACCCCCACACACACAAAAAGTACAACTGGGCTGACTTTATCCAATATTCAATCCACCTGAATTTCGATTTTTTATTTGGGAAATACTGGAGAGCGGTTTTGGGAATTTCCAGATTCTTCCTGATGGGAGATATAAGAAATATTATACTAGAAACTGTGAGTGAGCATTTGAGGAAGGACAGCTGGGATATGTAGGAAAACAAATTTATTTACTTGACTTCATTCACTATAGGACCTGTAAGAAAGTAATAATAAATTAATTAATTAATAAAAACATATACATAAATAAATAAATAAATAAATAATTGATTAAATAAATCCACAGACGAACAAAGAGAGGCGAGAGTCGGCCAGAACGTGATTACAAACTGGGCAATATATTGGTCCACCATTAATAAATCACTGTAACCAGACCTCTTAAGCTCGTGTAAAATTTATTGCAGTATTCCGATGAAAAAATTAACAAAGGTTCATTACTATGCTAATTCATGAGTCTAGTGTCGGGGATCAGCATTAAGGTGGGTCTGGCGTTATATTGATACAAGACCCTGTTGGCCAGCATCGACGTCACACGACCGTAATTTTAAAACCAGTATCAAGATAAGCGGAGTAAACACTGGCTCGTGTGTGTACAGAGGCGGTGATATTGTACCGGGATGTAATTGGTGTTTTTGTGTTAGTTTATGAGTTGGTGTAGTCTGACAAGTGGCTGACTATTAGTGTCAGCTTTTGTTGCAAGTTAGATATCATCGCTGATCATAAGTGCTATTGGGCACGTTAATCTGTCAGCCATCATTACCTGCTGAAAGCCGCACTAGTTTTGTCTCGTTTTTTGGGGGCGCCTCGGCAAGGTTCCTAAAGACCCGACGCTAATTTCTCATTGCGGCGACAGGGAGCTCATCTACTTACATGTTTGTAGTCACCATACCGAGCATTAACCCGAGGAGAGAGATAGATCTGTCTTCTGATATCCTTTAAGAGATTTTAACAGTCAACCTTGGGTGAGTCTCAGATGCACGGGGACTGTTTCTCGTAACCAAAATAACTTCAAAACTATAGTGCGGATTTAGATCTGTGGAGGCCCATACAGCTTCTTTTGTGAGGCCCCTCATTATAACTACCCAAGAGGGTGGGGTGGCGAGTGAAGGAGCCTAAACATTCGAGTTCGGGGCGCCAAGCCCCCGGAAAATTTTGAATTTGAACACTTGGAAATTTAGTTGATAATGCAGTTATATTGAGGAAATTAGAACATTGAGAAATTTTTAATAACTGTATATTTATTGATGCGTACAAATTCCCAACAACACACACACACACACACACACACACACAACAACACAAACACAACACACACAAAAAGAGACATGACTGAGCAGTCATGTGGTTTCAAGTCGACCAGCCCTGATAAAATATACTACCATTAAATTCTATCAAGAGACTCAACAGAAAAGAATATATTATTAGTTATTACAGAGATGATATTTTTGCATTATTAATCAGACAAACCTCTACTCAAATAATGGTTCTGTCCAAGTAGCTCTAATTTCTATCACTTCTGCTGAACATAGTTTTACGTGATGGAATAGATAAACATGAATTTAAAGAATGAAAATAAAAATAATCCAAATGAATAAACAAATAAATAAAATATATATGAGGCCCCCAGATTGTGCCTCCGCAGCGCCCATTGCACACTCCGAATCCGGCCCTGAATGCTATCGAAAATTATTTCTTATTATTGACAAAAATTAAGAGAATATTTAATATTTTTTTTCTTTTCATTTTGCCGTATGTGAATTAGTGAATTATCTAGTTAAGGATGAATCTTAGGGTAACTTTGATGTTAATGTATAGTCGTTAATCAGTTAATGCCTTTACTTTAAGACGATTAGTCACCGTAGAATTTTTAAGGCGGCTGTCGCAGAACAGCTAGGCCGGTTAAACTACCTCCCGACGCACTAGTTCCGAAGGTCGCGGCTGAGAGAGCTGCCCGCACTCTTTTCCCGCCAACGTTCCGTAAAACACTAGTTACTGTCATCAAAAAGGTAAGAGTAACAACGAGTAAATGATGCGTCGTTAATTAGGGCAAAATAATAGTAATTAATTGAATAGTTCACAGAGAAATATTGTACCATTTATTTGTTCTTAGTAATGTTTAATTTATCTGAAGATCTGGTTGTGTGGGCATTTGTAACGACCATACCGGCAGCAGTAAGTAAGAATATTATGTTACATCATCCAAGGAGAAGCATTTATAGATCTTATTTGTTAGGTCGGAGTCACAAATATTTTACACGTTAAATTTATCACTAATCTAGCTATGAGTTTCTTTTTAAACATTGTATTTATGTAACTACAAGACCAGTCAGGTGACGCCAATGGGAGAGCACTTCAGATCAAGACCCATAAACGATCTTAAGGCAAAGTTTAGGTGTGGTTAAGTCTGATTGGTCTTGTCCACCGAAAGAAAAGTAAATGGCCGGTTGAGTTTGTGTAGCTTTTATTAACATTTCTATTTTGCGAGGATGGGTGAGGGAGAGAGGTCGGTGGGTGAGAGGAGAGAGGTCGGTGGGTGAGAGGGAGAGAGGTCGGTGGGATGGATTGGAGGAGAAGGAGCCACTCTGTATGGTAAGTGTTTTTAGTACAAGATGATTCCGCTGCTCCTCACGCTAACATTCTCTACATTTAATGATAATGTTTTTAATATTAGTTAAGATAAAATAGTGTTGAGGTAGTGATAATATTTACTGGACGAACGGTGAAATTAAGACGGACATTTTGCGTGAAAATACCCAACTGGTCTAGGGTTTACTCGTCTCTCTCTTGATTGGCTTGTCTGAGATGACGTCACAAAACCGACTAGCCAATCAGATCCTGCTTTGCTCTTGACCGGCATGCTCAAAATGATTATATATCATCATTTTTTCTTCATTTCATTTCACATTTTTACCCCATACCTGGCCAGGCCAAACACCACTAGTTATAGACCCATGAAATATTTGAAGTTAAACCAATGAAATAATAAACGTACCAATAAATAAAACCAACACGGCAAACATAGATGTTGAGAGACCATTAAAACGTTCAGTGGTGAGACAGTGAGAGGAGGAAGGAAGGAGGGGAGGAGAGAGGAGAGGAAGGAGGAGGAGGAGGGAGGGAGAGAGGGGAAGGAAGAGAAAGGAAGGAGGAGGAGGAGGAGGAGAGAGGGAAGAGTAGGAAGGAAGGAGGAGGAGGGAGGAAGAAATGAAGTGAGGGAAGGAAGATTTGGTACGTGACTAGAGGGAGGAGGAGTTGAAGGAGGAAGGAGGAGAGTCAGAAGCCGGGTTGGGATTGAGGACTTGTAGACAGAGAGAGAGAGAGAGAGAGAGAGAGAGAGAGAGAGAGAGGAGAGAGAGATGTTCAACAATACTTCCTACACAGCTTATCTCTTGCCTCTTTTCCATGCCCTCCTCAGATACAAATTGAGGACCACCTGATTAATAAACACCGTAAATCAATGTAATTTAATCTGAACCTAACCTACTTAACAAACCTAACCTAACCTCACCTAATCCCCAGGTAGCGTTAGTTGTTCATTCATCAGGTGAACTAGTTAGTGCTGCTAATCTTCAGGTGATCCGTTATCAGTTGCCTGGCCCTAGTGGTCACCTGGCGTGCTGGAGGTCACCCCACACCTGAGAACTTTTTAAGGCCACGTACTCAGTGGCTGGTCGAACCTTGAACAACTGGACTCGGACCTCAAGTGGGTTGTCGTGATACGGACCTCGAGGGGACGGTCCGCCATGGAATTACTCTGTTGCGGACTTGTGGTCTTATCCCGTTACGGTCTTCCAGGAATTATCCTAAAAGGGACTTCTCAAGGAATTACCCGACCGTCATTCCGGGTACAGACCCCCAGGAAGTCGTATTATCATGGTACGGATCGACAGGAAGTTATCTTGGAAGGATCTCCACAGAATACTCGGGTGCGGTGAGTGTCTGCTGACAGGAGGGGTGGCAGCCAGGCAGTCGTCGATAGGCGGATATGGCGGGGGCAGGCGGAGATGGTAGGTAGGTATCTGTCAAGGTTAGGGAAGGTCGAGGGCATACAGGCAGGCAGCCGAGTGTTGGGGATGGGTCTGGGAAGACGAAAGACATCGAGGCATGGGGCAGACGTGGGTCGCAAACATCGAGGGCATGGGTGGCAGACATCGAGGACATGGGTGGCAGGCATCAAGAGGCATGGGGCGTGCGTAGTGGCAGACATAGATAGGCAGATAGCGTCTGTGTGGCAGACATGGAAGCAGATATCAAGGGGCATGGGTGGCAGGTGCTGGACGAGGAGCCCTGGGAGTTTTTGAGAGAGAGTCGGACAGCGACACGGTGGGACAGGTGGGGGGAGGCGACAGACGACACACAGCTGGGCCGTCGCTGCTGCCATGGCCTTGGGGGGCGGGCAGCTGGGGCTGGTCTGGTACTCGGGGTGGGGAGATTAGAAGGTAGGGGAGGAGGGAGATTAGAAGGAGTGTAGGGGAGGAGGGAGACTAGAAGGGTGTGGGGAGGAGGGAGACTAGAATCGGTATAAGGAGGAAGAGGGGGGGAGGAGGAATTAAAATAAGCTTCGGAAGGAGGGAGATTAGAAGAGGTGTAGGGGAAGGGGAAGATAAGGATAAGGAAATGGGGGAAAATGAGGATAGAGGAGGAGGGACAGAGTGGTGAGGGAGACAGAGGCGGTGAAGTACTGGCAGGTGAGGATGTGTGACTGTGGTCTAGGTAGAGTTCCATGGGCAGAGTGAGCTTAAGGAGCCATCAGGTGGGCGTTAACAGGCTCTCTGTGTGTATCACTGACGGAAGACGAGGCCGGACACTGACGTAGACGAGGCTGAGTAAAGATGAAACTAGGGATTATGTGAGGATAAGACAGCTTATTTTATCTGATGATTAAACACCTGGGGTTAGGTTAGGTTAGAGTTGGGAGTTTAATCATCAGGTGAAATAAGTTGGGGTGTATGCATGACCCTACACTGGCACCACCTCCTATCGGGATGATAACACCGCTCTGTCTTCATATAGTGATGAGGGTGACGTCTGTGTGGCTGCAGGAAATATATATTTATGTTTCTATCAAGTTAATTAAAAGAAATATGACAGTACCTATTGTAGGGAGGACGCGAGGTCGTTGTCTCCTCACACACACACAGAACAGACAGGTAGTTTCTGCTTCTCATTGCATTAAATTATACTTGTAAAGATACATTGAATTTACGTCTTAAGGATGTTTACTCAAGGAAAGAAATAACTGGGAGTGTTGTTATCTTAAGACAAAGACATGGAGCATTAATTTTTTCTATTAATTATACTATGTCTATAAGGTGTCTTTACCTCCGTGTTTCTTTGGGAGTTTATTAAAAGTTTGAGGTTTTTACCAGAGAACACTGAAGTAAGTTGAGGAGGAAGACCAGTTGTCCACGTGAGCCTAGTTTCCTGCCAGCCTCCTCCCGCCCTCCTTCCTTCCGTGTCCTGCCAGGCTCCCTCCTTTCCTCCCGTGTCCTGTCAGCCTGTCTTCCTCCGTTGATTATATTATCCATCATCCCTCAAAGGTTTATCCCTAACTACCTCCTTCATTACTGGATAAATTAATACCAATAAATACATAATAATAATGAATAATGATAATGAATGCTGAATTTTAGAGTTGTAAGGAGTGTAGAGGTGTGTTGTGTTGTAACGAGGTAAATAACATGTAGACGTGTGTGTGTGTGTGTGTGTGAGGCTCTCAGAACCCGTCGACCACCTCCATGGGTTGGGGTGACGAATGGCACTCCGGCACTGGTGTGGGTCAGACCTCCCGTCGACAAATCTGAGAGAAACAAAATCTGATCGCTAGTATACACGGGTCTTTCCATACAACACGGCGATCGACCTCCAAGTAGGTTGAGTTAGTTTAGGTTAGGTTTGTTAGTTAGGTTTGGTTAGGTTAGGTTGAATTGTCAAGCACGAGGGAAGTAGTAGTGGACCTTCATAATAATAAAAGTATTAGCGTAATGAACCTCCATTATAAACACAGGTAAAGTAATCATTAATTAAACTCTAAGCACGCCACATGTATCGGTATATTAAAACAAAACTATGCACCCATTTTTCTGAACTCCGAACTCCGAGATCCAGACTCGTGAATCCGAAGCATTTAGGGCAGAATACGTATCATTGTCTACTGCTTCAGGTTCACGAATCTGAATTGCTTGGGTTCAGAACAGCAGAGAGGCGACAGGACTTTCATGAGTGATGGTGCAGTTGCAAGAAACCCCGTGGTAACCCGTGTCTCCAAACGGTCAATCTACCTATAAGCAATCCATCCACCAATCACGTCCGTCGTTGACGACCAATACCCATTCATTCATAAACAGTGAAACTACTATGACGGTGCCGTCAAGATTTACCCATCGTCTCCTGTTTTATCTGTAGGTTGCCAAAACCGTATGTTGTGTCACATTGTCTTACACAAATTAAAGATATTATTTTGATGGTATGTACCGGAACTCCGTCACTAGTACCAAGGAGGTTCTTTGACACTTGCCCGCCCACACCAGGTGCATGGGAAAAACACGATCCTCATATTAGTCGCATTAATACTTGTTATGGAGCCACCCGACACCTTGGGGAAGATGAACCGGTGTTTTCTGTTAACCTTCAAGACGGATCGTTGTTGTTCGATACCATTAATTATGTAGACATATATTTATTCTGTGTTATAGTAGGTCCCATAGGCATGACTGCCCGATAGGGACAGTGTGGATACCGCACACTGTATACTAACTCTTCGGTACGCAAGAGGCAGCATGGCTGGCACTGCACTCCAACTGTCTTCACATTTCTCAAGTAAACTTAGGTACCATTTACAGCTGGGTGAACTGGGAGTGCTCGGATCGAACCACCGAACCAAGAAAAGAAGGCCAGCACTGTATGCAATCGACCGAAGCGCTTTTATTCATTTAGTTAAAGTCGTTATATTAGTTTATATTGATTCAGAATGTATATAGACATTGTTAGTACACAATCAGTGTACACAGAGTGCAGTATACAGTGATAGACAGTAGGTTTATAAACAAGGGTAACAAGTAATTCACCTGCAGCCAAGATAAGCCTAACAGAGCCATCATGTGATTATTTACAGCGTGGCCATACTTAATGTACAGTCACAGTAATAGCGAGTCTCAGTCCGGTTGGCAAAAATAATCACCTGGTTTTTGTTTTTTCTATATAAAACCCCAGTATTTTTTCTTCAAATATGTGTCGTATATTATAGGCATTTACCTTTTCAATATAATCAACAGAAATCCGAGAAAGTCTTATTTTTTATAAATTATTAACTTAAAATCTCTTATAGGAAAAATTATTACTGTTGCACTGTATTATCTGTATACTGTATATTTTATAGTACAGTACAGTAGTGAGAGACTGACCCTGCAGGTCAAGATGGCATATGGCCAAATATGTACATAATTTGTATAATGTTTACTTGATTATAATGATTAAATGAAAAGGTTTCATACGACTAAGTTTGAAAACTGACATTTGCATGGTCATTTACTGGTGGTTATTAACTAATTATAGGATATTTGTATAATTATGTTCACATTAACCTGAAATTTTGTGATTAAAAGCTGTATTAAAACCCGCGCCCTGTCCCCACTCAACCACATAGTAAGGCTCCTTGTTATGACCGGCTGTGAGTTATATAATTATTTCCGATTATTATACTATTAATGCACGGAGTGTATCATCAATTATTAAGATAAATAACATGTTTAGAGAAAGAAAATAAAGAAGAATTAAGAGATATAATTTATGAATAAATGAAAAAGAAAATTAAATTTATATAATTGTAAGACCAGGTTTATGTGGTTTAGGAATTATTATTTGGTTTAACAACTTTACGTTAACGCTTGAACTATATTGATGACACTAAATATAACTGTGGTAATTAATGCTGGTACATTATGAGTTTGACATTACATAAGGTTAGTATTAAGGGAATTATTTCAGTAAAAGAAGTTATTACATATCAAAGTTATTACCCTAAAGAAGTTATTACATCTACTCAAGTTGTTATTACATAAGGGCATTAGAGACGGTGGGTCAGATATCGTTCCCCAACTTGATTTCAACAAATTGCCCACCTAGCAGGGTATATGCCCTCGCCCGCTCGGTCTGATTACCACCTGCGCCATCCTCTTCTTCATCCATAATTAAATAATTGTAGCCTTCTGTTTTTCAATTATCAAAATTATTACAGTAGCGTGAATAATTGACAATCGCTGTTGAATTATTTTGAGTACATAATTTAGTTGGGCTATTATTCCGAGTAGTAGTACCTGGATTGTTTTAGTAGATATTATTGATATTTATTATAATTAGTTGTTTCTGTTATGGTATCATCATCATCATCATCATTCTACATCGAGAGTAGGACCTCACACACTCCCCTCCGTATCTAGTTGTGACTACGCACGGTGAAGGAGACTATCACCCCTCCACATATTGTTATCCCAGGGTCCACAAACACTCATTCTCAAATATTGATTCATCGTCAAGTAGGAACACCCGCCATGCATCTGACACGTTAAATATTCGTTTATCTGATGGCATAAAACACCGGCGGATGCGAGTTAGTTTATCAGGTGACGACGACGATAAACACACTGACTGGCCTCTTTTTTCTTTCTTTCTTTCTTTTTTCTCATTTGTTTTCATTATGTCGTGTCAATATTTATCTCTATATTTTATACAATGTACCTCTCTTTTTTTTTTATTTTTCCTTCTTCTCTGTCCTTATCCTTTATCATCCATCCTTCTTTTGTGTTGAGGTTCTTAAATTCTTGTTCGTCTAAATGAGAGTATTTCTCTTACCTGTGACCTCCTTCCTCCCTCTTTTTCTTCCTTCCTTGTGACCTCTCTCTCCCTTTCTCCTTCTTTCTTCCTTCCCTCTATAGGTGTACCTCTCCATCCTCCCCTCCCCTCCCTTCCTCTCATTCCTCCATTCCTCGGCTCTTTGTCTAGATATATCCTCCTCCTCCTCCTCCTCCACCCCTCCATTCATCGACTCCTCCTCCCCGTCTTCTTCCACTCATTCTCCTCCCTCCACCTTCTACCCTCCTTACATCCCCCCTTATTTTTATCCACCCTATTTTTCTCAGGGTGGGCGGGGAGGATAGGTAGTAGGGAGGGAGGGGTTTTGTTCACCCAGGCCGTCTGTCTTGCCTCCCCATCATCTTCCCGTCGGGTTCTCTCTACAATTATATGCAGGCTGAGGTTCAATCCTGCCACACTGCTCCTCCGTGACCACTCTCACACCCATACCCTCATTATCCAGCCCGAACATTACGCCAACCCCATTATCCCAGGTAACTCATTCGCATTTTTGGGCGGCTCTTGAGTCTCTACCCATTATTTCAGAGTCTTTTCGGTTTCCCATTATTTGTGTTTTTATGTGCTTTAACCCTATTATCTAAGGGTTCAAGTATCTGTTCCCCATTATACGGGGTTTGGAGTACCTCATCCCCATTATCCGGGTTTGTCTATCTCATCCCCATTATCCGGGATTCAAAGCTCATAATCCCCACCATCCAGGCCCCATTATTGCCGCACACCTGCACCAGAGGCCCCACATCTCCCAGACGTTTGAAAGTCAACAAGACGAACAAATCCTGGGCTAAAAGCTGATGTTCATTTGTTTGTGCAGACGAGGAAGGTATTTACAAATGTTTGTTTTGACGGCAATCATAAACATTTATCTCATGCATTCCCTGCCGACGACCAATCAACTTAAGTCCTACAGCTGATGGTGTTTATTTTTACTTTTATCATTGTTGTTGTTATCATTTCCGCTAATGAGATAATAGTTAATGATATATTGTTGTTTATCGCTAACATTAGCAAAGTTAGCGATTGGTTACTGGCTATGTTAATCTTTTGGGTTGTTGTTGTAGGTGTATCCGAGAGACGTGAATAGTTAATTTTATTATGAGAGTCGAATATCCTCCAGAGTGACCAATATATCTGTTGATAGGTTTATTGTTGTTAAAGCACAGCTGTCGAGGAGAACAGAGATTATTTATTTATGATTTTATTTACTCAGGCGTCGTTACTGTTGGATATTTAGACTAATGTAATGTTCACTTTAATCCATTACTGTTATTGTGGCTATATGGTGTTCACTTAACATTGTTCTGGCTGTTATTTTGGCTACACCAGATGAACAAGAAATACAGTCAGATAGAAAGAGACGAGAGTTGGTTCTTATTCATTTACAATTACTGGTCTGGTGGCTCCCTGTGTGTGATAACAACGGTAAGAAGGAAGCTTTATGTGGAGAGATGGCTGTGCTGGAGTTTTTACATTTTAACACCCAGGATGAGAGTGTGGAATTTTGTGGGGAGGGGGGTGAGTGTGTGTGTGTGTGTGTGTGTAGGGGTGGGTGCATCTAGGGGGGTATTTGTGTGTAGGGGTTGTTGTGTGTGTGTGTGTGTGTGGATAGGTGTTGTGTGTGTGGGGTGTGTGTGTGTGTGTGTGTGTATTGTTTGTGTGTCCTTCTATCTGTCTGTTTGCTTATATATATATATATATATATATATATATATATATATATATATATATATATATATATATATATATATATATATATATATATATATATATATAGAAACAGTCACAACATTGACTCAGCACTTCTAAAAACATTCCTTTGACGATGTTTATAATGTTAATAATGTCAACTGTTCATCACAGATGTTAATAATGTTAACTGTTCATCACAGATGTTAATAATGTTAGTATTATGATTAACAAGACCAATTATAATAAATCCAATTTTGGTCATCAACAGAGAGCTTGTATCTGTGGTTGACTTAATCCAAACCTTCCAAACCTGTTGTGTACACGTGCTAGTCAGGTGTGGTGTTATTGTGGTGTTGGTGATCGATAGATGATGGTGACGTTGATGATGATGATGATTAATAGCAACGATAGCTCAATAAAGGATGATGACAATGATAGTAATGAATGATAATAATGAAATGAATGACGATAATGGTAATCATCCCCCTCCCGCCCCTCGTGTCAATGGAGGTGAGGACTTACAGTGCACACCATGCGACACAGTTCGCTTGGTGTATGTTTGATGCGTTCACTTTGTTTATTCGACGCGTCTGTGTTATAGAGTGTGTTCATGGGAATGTGCAGCAGGTGGCGTCTGCGTATAAATGGGAAGGTGAAGTGCGTTCGTGCGTAGAGGAGCTCCTTCTTCCTTTAATGTAACTTTAATTATGTGGTGATGGCTGTGGTCACTGGTCCTCACCCCGACCACCCACCTCCCTGTTGCCTGGCCCACACACCTGTTCTGGCGGTCTCCATACCTATCCTGGCTGTTCCCAAACCTGCCCTCCTTTCCCACACACCTGTCCTAGTGGTTCATATACCTGTCTTCCTGCTCACACGCATCCATATTTACACACATGTACTGTATAATATTATCATGGATAATAAGCACACACACACACACACACACACACACACACACACACACACACACACACACACACACACACACACACACACACACACACACACACACACACACAACACACACACACACACACACACAACATAAACACACACACACACACACACACACACACACACACACAGTGACCTACACCACCACGCACTAGCAGGATGGCAGTGGACTACTGCATCATACTCGTCATCGCCACCTACTGCCACCTGCAGTACCCTGCCCACCTCGCACAGTCCGCCACGACAACAAAATCCACCATAAGAGCCCGCACTGATAGATATAAGAATAGCACCATCCCATCTATTGTTAAAATAATAAACAACTCCTGATTTATGTACGTACAGCCCTGTAAATGTATTGAACATATATTATTATGTCTAAATCACATGTAAGTTTGTATATTTTCAGCCACCCGCTGCAACTCTATTAATAAATCGTTAATTATTAATATTATTATTATTACACACACACACACACACACACACACACACACACACACACACACACACACACAAAACACGAACGTACGTGTCTCTTGATGACGGGTGTTAAGGCACACCTGTATAACACATGGAGGGTCTCTGCACCTGATACTGCACTTTGAGGTAATTGTCTACCTGGCCGCCACTAGTGTGTGATGGTGTTTGGTATGCAGGAGAGGGTACCGAAGAGTGGTATGAGAGGGCGGCACGTGTGGGTAGGAGGAGGGCACGTGAGGGTGCGCACGTGAGGGACGGTACATTAAGGAAGGCACGGAGGGTGACGCACTGGGTGGTCGAGGAGTGTGCCTAGGCGAAGTGTCCTGGGAAAAGGTTTTGTCGCGTCGTGGTGCTATGCAGGACACTTGTGGAGCCGCCCCGCACCCTGCTATTGTATCCCTCCACCCACACCTCTACACACGCCCCCACACACACCCCCACACGCCCTCCACGCACACACACACCCCCACACGCCCTCCACGTACACACATACACCCCACATACGCACTCCACACACATCTCACACACACACACACACACACACACACACACACACGCACTGGCGGGAGGCGTGTACTCGAGAGTCTCCCTAACAGACTTGGTCAGTAGCTGCCACCTGATATGAGAGACAGATGATGAGCTGAGGACGCTTTGTCGTTGGTTTGAGGTAACCTGAGACAGTGATTGAGGTGTCTCTTAAACATACCTTTTGGCCCTTCCTTAACTATACCTTGCCCCACCTTAACCATACATTGCCCTTCCTTAAACATACATTGCCCTACCTTAACCATACCTTGACCTTCCTTAACCATACCTTGACCTTCCTTAACCATACCTTCCCTTCCTTAACTATACCTTGCCCTACCTTAACCATACATTGCCCTTCCTTAAACATACATTGCCCTACCTAAACCATATACCTTGACCTTCCTTAACCATACCTTGACCTTCCTTAACCATACCTTGCCCTTCCTTAACTATATTCTTGCCCTTCCTAACCATACCTTGACCTTCCTAACCTATACCTTTGCCCTTCCTTAACTATACCTTGCCCTTCCTTAACCATACCTTGACCTTTCTTAACCATACCTTGCCCTTCCTTAACCATACATTGCCCTACCTTAACCATATCTTTGACCTTTCCTTAACCTATACCTTGACCTTCCTTAACCATACCTTGCCCCTTCCTTAACATATACCTTGCCCCTTCCTTAACCATACTTGACCTTCTCATTATACTTTGCCCTACTTAACCATACCTTGACCTTCCTTAACCATACCTTTGACCTTCCTTAACCATACCTTGCCCTTCCTTAACTATACCTTGCCCTTCCTTAACTATACCTTTGCCCTTCCTTAACCATACCTTGCTCTACCTTAACCATACCTTGACCTTCCTTAACCATACATTCCTTCCTAAACATACCTTGCCCTTCCTTAACCATACCTTGCCCTACCTTTAAACATACCTTGCCCTTCCTTAACTATACCTTGCCCCTACCTTAACCATACATTGTCCTACCTTAACCATATCCTTGACCTTCCTTAACCATACCTTGCCCTACCTTAACCATACCTTGCCCTTCCTTAACCATATCCTTGCTCTTCCTTAACTATACCTTGCCCTTCCTTAAACATACCTTTCTTCCTTAACCATCTCTCCTTGCCTACCTAACCATACCTTGCCCTTCCTTAACCTACCTTGCCCTTCCTAACCATACCATGCCCCTTCCTAACCTACCTTGCTCTACCTTAACCATACTTTGCCCTTCCTTAACCATATCTTGCCCTTCCTAAACATACCTTGCCCTTCCTTAACCATACCTTGCCCTTCCTTAACCATACCACCCACCTAACCATATCTTGCCTTACCTTAACCATACCTTGCCCTTCCTTAAACATACCTTTGCCCTTACCTTTTAACCATACCTTGCCCTTCCTTAACACATAATCTTGCCCTACCTTAACTATACCTTGCCCTCCCTTAACCATTACCTTGCCCTTCCTTAACCATACCTTGCCCTTCCGTAACCATACCTTGCCCTTCCTAACCCATACCTTGCCCTTCCTTAACCATACCTTGCCCTTCCTTAACCATACCTTGCCCTTCCCTAACCATACCATTTCATCTCCTCTTTAAGGTCCCAAAAGTAGGTTATCACTGCAGTGGGGGGTCTTGACACGATCACCGCCTCTGGTCTTACACGACTTTCACAAAAATAATTCGTCTTTTCTCCGGTGTGTCGTCCATATAGGGGAGGCAGGGCAGCCCAGGCAAAGTTGTGGGCTGCTGAGTGTATAGTCCAGCGCGCACAGTTTAGGTATGCGAGGTAGGAGCCGCTTGCATATGTAATGGGTATAGTGTGTGAGCCTGTTATTAACACACACAGACATTATCGTTCACTCACAACCAATCTTATTTTGCACTGTTACTATGTTGAAATCCCCACCTTATAATTATATATCATATTTGTATCACTTATGTTACTGTAAATTATTTGTCAATGAAGTGACCCATTCCTCAATTATGAACTGTATATTTTCAGCCTTCTGGCTGCCATGTTCTTTCAATAAACCGTTAATTATTATCATTATTTACATATATTACATAAAATAATAATAATTTCATAAAGAATGCATGAAAATTTTGAATGGTAAAGGACAAACACGCAGACACAGACAGACAGACCAAATTTTCAAAACACATAATAAAACTCGTAATTTCACCAAACAACATTGAGGCATAAATCATTATTATCAAGGAAACAACAATGGTGGCGGCATCACAATTGGTAGTACAGGTTACCCATATAGAGACAGGACTTTGTAGTTTCAATTACCTGACTTACCTGTAGGGGCGTCCAGTTTACCTTTTATGTCAGTGGTATGAGAAAGTGTCAGCGAGTGAAATTTGAGGTGGTTGTGTGGTTGTCGGTGGATTTGTGTGGTTTGTGGGTGGGATTTCTGTGGTTGTGGGTGTGATTTTTATAGTTGTGGGTGGGATTTGTGTGGTTTTGTGGTTGTGGGTGGGATTGTGTGGTGTGCATTTTGTAGCTGTGGGTGGGATTTGTGTGGTTGTGGGTGGTTGCTGTGTGTGGTTGTGGTTGGCTCCTGTCGTTGTGGGTGGTTGCTGTGTGGTTGTTGGTTCCTGTCGTTGTGGGTGGTTGCTGTGTGGTTGTGGTTGGTTCCTGTCGTTGTGGGTGGTTGCTGTGTGTGTGTGGTTGGTTCCTGTCGTTGTGGGTGGTTGCTGTGTGTGTGGTTGGTTCCGTCGTTGTGGGTGGTTGCTGTGTGTGTGTGGTTGGTTCCTGTCGTTAGGGTGGTTGCTGTGTGTGTGTGGTTGGTTCCTGTCGTTGTGGGTGGTTGCTGTGTGCGGTTGTGGTTGGTTCCTGTCGTTGTGGGTGGTTGCTGTGTGTGGTTGTGGTTGGTTCCTGTCGTTGTGGGTGGTTGCTGTGTGTGTGTGGTTGGTTCCTGTCGTTGTGGGTGGTTGCTGTGTGTGGTGTGGTTGGTTCCTGTCGTTGTGGGTGTTGCTGTGTGGTTGTGGTTGGTTCCTGTCGTTGTGGGTGGTTGCTTGTGTGGTTGTGGTTGGTTCCTGTCGTTGTGGGTGGTTGCTGTGTGTGTGTGGTTGGTTCCTGTCGTTGTGGGTGGTTGCTGTGTGTGGTTGTGGTTGGTTCCTGTCGTTGTGGGTGGTTGCTGTGTGGTTGTGGTTGGTTCCTTCGATGTGGGTGGTTGCTGTGTGTGTGTGGTTGGTTCCTGTCGTTGTGGGTGGTTGCTGTGTGGTTGTGGTTGGTTCCTGTCGTTGTGGGTGGTTGCTGTGTGTGTGTGGTTGGTTCCTATCGTTGTGGGTGGTTGCTGTGTGTGGTTGTGGTTGGTTCCTGTCGTTGTGGGTGGTTGCTGTGTGTGTGTGGTTGGTTCCTGTCGTTGTGGGTGGTTGCTGTGTGGTTGTGGTTGGTTCCTGTCGTTGTGGGTTTGCTGTGTGGTTGTGGTTGGTTCCTGTCGTTGTGGGTGGTTGCTGTGTGTGTGTGGTTGGTTCCTGTCGTTGTGGGTGGTTGCTGTGTGTGGTTGTGGTTGTTCCTGTCGTTGTGGGTGGTTGCTGTGTGGTTGTGGTTGGTTCCTGTCGTTGTGGGTGGTTGCTGTGTGTGGTTGTGGTTGGTTCCTGTCGTTGTGGGTGGTTGCTGTGTGGTTGTGGTTGGTTCCTGTCGTTGTGGGTGGTTGCTGTGTGTGTGTGTGGTTGGTTCTGTCGTTGTGGGTGGTTGCGTGTGTGTGTGGCTGGTTCTGTCGTTGTGTGGGTGGTTGCTGTGTGGTTGTGGTTGGTTCCTGTCGTTGTGGGTGGTTGCTGTGTGTGGTTGTGGTTGGTTCCTGTCGTTGTGGGTGGTTGCTGTGTGTGGTTGTGGTTGGTTCCTGTCGTTGTGGGTGGTTGCTGTGTGTGTGTGTGGTTGGTTCCTGTCGTTGTGGGTGGTTGCTGTGTGTGTGTGGTTGGTTCCCGTCGTTGTGGGTGGTTGCTGTGTGTGTGTGTGGTTGGTTCCTGTCGTTGTGGGTGGTTGCTGTGTGTGTGTGGTTGGTCCTGTCGTTGTGGGTGGTTGCTGTGTGTGTGTGGTTGGTTCCTGTCGTTGTGGTGGTTGCTGTGTGGTTGTGGTTGGTTCCTGTCGTTGTGGGTGGTTGCTGTGTGGTTGTGGTTGGTTCCTGTCGTTGTGGGTGGTTGCTGTGTGTGGTTGTGGTTGGTTCCTGCCGTTGTGGGTGGTTGCTGTGTGTGGTTGTGGTTGGTTCCTGTCGTTGTGGGTGGTTGCTGTGTGTGTGTGGTTGGTTCCTGTCGTTGTGGGTGGTTGCTGTGTGGTTGTGGTTGGTTCCTGTCGTTGTGGGTGGTTGCTGTGTGGTTGTGGTTGGTTCCTGTCGTTGTGGGTGGTTGCTGTGTGTGTGTGGTTGGTTCCTGTCGTTGTGGGTGGTTGCTGTGTGTGGTTGTGGTTGGTTCCTGTCGTTGTGGGTGGTTGCTGTGTGGTTGTGGTTGGTTCCCTGTCGTTGTGGGTGGTTGCTGCTGTGTGTGGTTGTGGTTGGTTCCTGTCGTTGTGGGTGGTTGCTGTGTGTGTGTGGTTGGTTCCTGTCGTTGTGGGTGGTTGCTGTGTGTGGTTGTGGTTGGTTCCTGTCGTTGTGGGTGGTTGCTGTGTGTGTGTGGTTGGTTCTGTCGTTGTGGGTGGTTGCTGTGTGTGGTTGTGTGGTTGGTTCCTGTCGTTGTGGGTGGTTGCTGTGTGGTTGTGGTTGGTTCCTGTCGTTGTGGGTGGTTGCTGTGTGTGGCTGTGGTTGGTTCCTGTCGTTGTGGGTGGTTGCTCTTGTGTGTGGTTGGTTCCCGTCGTTGTGGGTGGTTGCTGTGGTGGTTGTGGTTGGTTCCTGTCGTTGTGGGTGGTTTGCTGTGTGTGGTTGTGGTTGGTTCCTGTTGTTGTGGGTGGTTGCTGTGTGGTTGTGGTTGGTTCGTCGTTGTGGGTGGTTGCGTGTGTGTGTGTGGTTGGTTCCTGTCGTTGTGGGTGGTTGCTGTGTGTGGTTGTGGTTGGTTCCTGTCGTTGTGGGTGGTTGCTGTGTGGTTGTGGCTGGTTCCTGTCGTTGTGGGTGGTTGCTGTGTGTGTGTGGTTGGTTCCTGTCGTTGTGGGTGGTTGCTGTGTGTGGTTGTGGTTGGTTCCTGTCGTTGTGGGTGGTTGCTGTGTGTGTGTGGTTGGTTCCTGTCGTTGTGGGTGGTTGCTGTGTGTGGTTGTGGTTGGTTCCTGTCGTTGTGGGTGGTTGCTGTGTGTGGTTGTGGTTGGTTCCTGTCGTTGTGGGTGGTTGCTGTGTGTGTGTGTGGTTGGTTCCTCCCGCTGTGGGTGGTTGCTGTGTGTGTGTGGTTGGTTCCTGTCGTTGTGGGTGGTTGCTGTGTGTGTGGTTGGTTCCCTGTCGTTGTGGGTGTTGCTGTGTGTGGTTGTGGTTGGTTCCTGTCGTTGTGGGTGGTTGCTGTGTGTGGTTGGTTCCTGTCGTTGTGGGTGGTTGCTGTGTGTGTGTGGTTGGTTCCTGTCGTTGTGGGTGGTTGCTGTGTGTGGTTGTGGTTGGTTCCTGTCGTTGTGGGTGGCTGCTGTGTGGTTGTGGTTGGTTCCGTCGTTGTGGGTGGTGCTGTGTGTGGTTGGTTCCTGTCGTTGTGGGTGGTTGCTGTGTGTGGTTGTGGTTGGTTCCTGTCGTTGTGGGTGGTTGCTGTGTGTGTGTGGTTGGTTCCTGTCGTTGTGGGTGGTTGCTGTGTGTGTGTGTTGGTTCCTGTCGTTGTGGGTGGTTGCTGTGTGTGTGTGGTTGGTTCCTGTCGTTGTGGGTGGTTGCTGTGTGTGGTTGTGGTTGGTTCCCTGTCGTTGTGGGTGGTTGCTGTGTGTGTGGTTGTGGTTGGTTCCTGTGTGTGGTTGTGGTTGGTTCCTGTCGTTGTGGGTGGTTGCTGTGTGTGTGTGGTTGGTTCCTGTCGTTGTGGGTGGTTGCTGTGTGTGTGTGTGGTTGGTTCCTGTCGTTGTGGGTGGTTGCTGTGTGTGGTTGTGGTTGGTTCCTGTCGTTGTGGGTGGTTGCTGTGTGTGTGTGTGGTTGGCTGGTAAGGAGGGCCCGCGGAAAACCTCGTAATTATCGTAAGAGACTTAATAGCTGAGAAAAAGAAACCTTACGAGAAGTGAGTTTTTGGAGGTTATTAGAGGTTGGGGAGGTTATGGGAGGTTATGAGATAGGTGAGGTTGTGAGACGTGGTGAGGTGTGAGAGGTTGTTAGAAGTTGTAAAGTTGTGAGAGATGGTGATGTTGTGGTGTAGTGCTGGGGTGGTCCGGCCTCCACACACCTGTACTAAGTTATGAGTGGTTGTACTTAAGCTCGGTGACGTGTATTGATGTTAGTGATTGTTGCGCTTATTATTGTTGTTATTGTTATTAATTGTTATAATTATTTTATTGTTATTTATTATTATTATTATTATTTGTTGTTATTTTTTATTATTATAATTATCATTAATATAATTGTAGTTGTTGTAATTGTCATTTATTATTATTACTATTATAGTTGTTGTAATATATATTATTATTATTATTATTTATAAATATATATATATATTGTTTTGTTGTTGGTGGTGGTTGTATGTATACTATAGACCCAAGAAGTGTTAACTGTGCAGTGCGTGACTTAGAGTTAACTAATAACTGAGGAATGTTCCTCCTCCACGACCAGTCTGTAACCCACACACACTACTACACGTACTTTGCTGTCACTTCGTTGATGACCTTGAGGTGACTCGAGAGGCCGATACGGACCGGCAGGGCAGTACACAGATGTTGCACGTGTGAGGGCTACATCTAGTGCGGGAGGGGCGGCGGCAGCATCTTTCCGGCGTTGGCGCTTGTCTGCCTCGGTAGACACTCGGGCTATCTCGAAAGTATTGACACCTTCGTGTGATGCTCCTCCAGCGTTAAGGTGGAGTAATCGTCTAGGTGATGGGGTCAATTTGGCACTTTTTCAGCTTTATCAAAGACTATCATTATACCTTTTCAGTTGTCCGCCAGCGTTACGTTTACTATTCGTTAGGTGACTGTAAAGCAGCTGCTTTGGCAGCTACTGTCGTCCATGCAGGTAACATGGCTAGTCCAGCATAGTTGTTCATGGATAATAATAGTCTCGATGCTCCTACAGTTGGTGTCAGCGAGAATACTGGCATTTGTTCTCTTGTCTTCCCAGCAAACGCGGAGGATGGAACGTAGACTACGTTGGTGAAAGTTTTCTGCCTTGAGGTGTCTCCTGTATGTGACCCATGTCTCGCTGCCATACAGCAGGGTGGGGAGGACCACTGTAAGACGCGCGTGAAAGATGTGCTATAGATGAGTGAGCCAGAGTCCGAACCTGCTAGTGATATCCAGCCCATCTGTGGTGTGGAGGCTGGTGATGGCAACGCTCCACTGACTCTCGCACGATGGAAAAATGTGTTTGTGATCTGTGGGGAACTATAGCGAGTTGGTGTTGACGTATATTATCAGGCTGTGGTAATACTCAGCTTGTTCTCAGCCACACACCACCGTCCAGCTCAACACTATAATTCTCCTCAACACTAATTTCTAGTTTGTAATTGTAATGATTCCTGAGGGGACTATAATTACAATAATTCTTGAGGATATAATCGCGAATGTCCCAAGAAGACGGAGGTGTGTGTGTGTGAGTGACCTGTAGCTCAAGGACGAGGTGTGGCGGGTAGTTACTATCACTCAAGCGTCTTATGTTTTCATCGCACGTTAAGTAACACTAAAGTGAAACAATAAATATTTTACCGATACTTACTTATTACTTACAATTAAATTACAACACTTATTACGACTTATACTTATCTAGCACTGCATGAAGAGTTACCATGTCTTTGGGGAACTTTTTAAGTAAACTAAAGGGTAAATATAGTCATAAATATACTTTCCATTTAAGAAACTAAGTGAAGTATTATGCAAGAATTTTGAGGGTCGGTTACACGGGGTCATTTGTCCTTCATTAAATAACAAGCATTGTCTAAATTACTGCTTTGTTGGGTCATCATTCTAGGCCGTTATTAATTCATTTTCTGTCTGTAAAAATCGGTTTTGTCGTCCTTCTGTCTGTAAAAATATGTTAAATCGTCCTTCTGTCTGTAAATATCCGTTGCTCTAAACTACAGTTCAGTTGACGGGACACAACATTCATTAACTGTTTCTTGCTGATGAATTTCCACGAGATGGAACAAAGTACTGCGTCTCCCTTCCTGTTTTTATATCCCTTTTCTCTACTCTCTGATATTTTTACAGTGAGGCAGCGTCACGGGCGTGATTCTGTATTTCTGGGTTATTCACCTCACCCAGGCGTGTGTGTGTGTCGAAACTGCCCAGCAACCTAATCCTAACCTCACCTCACGTAACCTAACCCTAGACAAACAAAACGCAACATAGGCGTTAGGTCAGCATTAGGGTGGTTAACCTTAAGGTGGAAGAAGGTGGGTGAGCTAATCTTCAAGTGATCCCATTTCATTATTAACTACAGGCGAGAACAGTTGAGTGAACCTTCCCTGCTCTTCTTGTTAATTTGTATAAAAAATATGAAACTAAATGCTACACGCGGGTACTAGGTGGGGGAGGTTACTTCACTAGTTACCTGCTGATTCGCTGGTGATGTGGTGACTCATTGTGGCAGAGTTACGTTGCCACTACACCAACTCTGTGTGCGTGTGTGTGTGTGTGTTGGTTTACCAGTGTACACTCATATTGTACACCTCTTTCCTCCGCTGGTGTCTTCATGATGTCTGGGAGCTGTCTGTTACGACCCTAGGGTAGATCGTTACATAAACACAAATCACTTAAGTCTTTCAAATATATAAATATTATTTGTTATGTTATTAATCCCAAGTTCTCCCAACAAAGGTCAAGTTAACAAGTGAAAACCGAAACAAGTCAATAAAAATATGAACATTTATTAACTTATTTCCACCACCACAAATGTACACAAAATAAAATAAATAACAATAATAATAAGATAAGATGTTTGAAGTGGCCGAGTAAGGACTGAAGGTCCAACAAGATCACACAAAATCAATATCAAGCAATAAGAAATCTCAATAGTCCCAAAACACCAGAGAGGGTATACTACTTAACTTAAGACAAGCCTACACTGACTAGAGAGTACCGGTAGGTCACCGACGTCACCTCTCAACCGCCAAATACTGACGTACTATATCCTGATTGGCTATAACATAAACTTTATCTAAATTACCTATTGACATTAGTTCCACTTATCTAACCTATCCACAAACCTAATGCAATAAAATATAATAATATACTCAAACATAATACAATCAATACACAAAGTAATAAACAAAGTTAATACTTAAATGATGAAATATTCTGTGTGGACGAGTAATGAGCGAAACTGCTCCAGCCAACCACACACCATCCCAACCAACGTACGGAGAGAGAGAGTGTCAGGGCTGAGGGTGGGCGTGAGGGAGAGTGCTAGGGTGTCAGGGTGAGGGCTGGAGGGATGATGGAGTGTTGGGACCACACACACACACACATACAAATGGTCCGACACGGAGTAAGTCCACATGTCACAGTAAACAAAGATTAGTACCCTGGCACCTACCCCCCTCCTCTCCTCTCACCCTTCCCCTACTTCTTTCTCTTCTCACCCTTATCCCTCCCTCCCACCCCTTCCTTCCCTCCCATCCTTCCCTTCCCTCCCACCCTTCCCTTCCCTCCCACCTTCCCTTCCTCCCACTCTTCCCTCCCTTCCTCCCTTCCCAATCTCCATTCAATATTATCACGTCTTCCTCCCTTCACTCTACGCACAGTTTACTCTCCGTCCTCTCTCCTCCTCCCATCTCCCTCACTTTCATTCACCTTTATCACATCATTCTTCTCACTGCCCTCTCTCATCCTCCTCCTACACCTCCCTCTCATCTCCTCAGTTCCTCCATTCTCTGTCACCCTTCCTTTAAATCATCTCTTGCCGGCGGTACACAGGATGCCAAGTCCACCGAACAGTGACCGTTAAAGTACCTGTAAAAGAGAGAGAGAGTCAAGCAACATTGTGGCGAAGAGAAAGGAAGAGAGATTGTCAACTAAAGGAGGAGAGTTAATAAGACGAATTGCTCATGATTCCATCCTATCTAACAGTTTGACAGAAGAAGAGCCATCCCAGATATGAGAGCAGTACTCCAGTTAGGACGAATGAATTCTTTATATACTTGAAGCAACTGCTCAGGAGTGAAGTAGCTGCGGCATCTGTACAGCATTCCTAACTTTCGGGAGGCAGCATTAGCTTATAATATAAATTTAAAAAAAAAGTAAAATAAATAAATATCGAAGTGATAACTGTGGTAACATTCTGATATGTTCTTATTACCACCATGTTACGTGTACTATTCCAGATGATACTAAATGTTACATAATACTTCCTTGAGATAAATGTACACTACATCAGGTGCCTACAAAAGAGCTCGGGCTCTCAACAGGCTCATCCATGTTAATATTAGGATTTTTTTAATCGACTCTGTATCTGTGTTCTTCTGGCTTAATAAACTGTTTCAATATCAATACAATACCTCTGCTCATATTGCTTCCTCCTCCTCCCTCCCTCCATCCCTCCCTCCCTCCTCCCTCCTTCTGCCCCCCAACTCACCACACACCTTCATCACACATTGTTCACCTTTCTACATTCATCACTAGGAACCATTTGTCATCTCCCCCACACACACTATTACTAATTTGGTGTCACTCTGAATCGAGTATGACGATCATCCAGCTTTGGTACATTTATATGAGTTATTAGGATGTCACCTTCATTGGTGAGTTTTGAGGTGACTAAAGAGGCCCATACGGGACCCGCAGAGTCGTTCACACTCAAGTTGCACAGGTGGAAGGATGCATCTAGTGGCAGCGTCTTTCTGCGGTTGGCGTTTGTCTGCCTCGGTTTGCAGTTTGGCTAACTCAAAAGTGTTAACACCTTCTCGTATGGTGATCCTCCAAGCGTTACGATGTGGATTAATCGTCTCCCATGTGAGGGGTCGATTTGGCACTTTTTCAGCTTTGTCTTAAGACTACCTTATACCTTTTCCGTTGCCCCCCAACGTTACGTTTCTATTCGTTAGGTGACTGTAAAGTAGCTGTTTTGGCAGTCTATACTGTTGTCCATGCGGGTAACATGGCTAGTCCAGCATAGCTGTTTATGGATAATGGTAGCCTCGATGCCCTACAGTTGGTGTAAGCGAGAATACTGGCATTTGCTCTCCTGTCTTCCCAACGAACGCGGAGGATGGAACGTAGACTACGTTGGTGAAATTTTTCAAGTGCCTTGAGGTGCCTCCTGTATGTGACCCATGTCTCACTGCCATATAGCAGGGTGGGAGGACCACTGCTTGATATACGTGCAACTTTGTAGATAATTTCAGCTCTCTACAGCTGAAGACACGGTTTCGAGTCTACAAGACTTGAGATGCACATCTGATCCGATGCTGAATCTCTTCATCGATGTCTGCGGTGGACAGGTGGGAACCGAGATACTGAAAGTGGGTAACATTAGAGAGGGTAGTACCGTTAAGGTGGATGGTTGATGGAGGTGTGTCTGAACCAGGGCAGGTTGAAAGAGAATCTGAGTCTTACGTACGTACATTCACCAAGGCCGAAGTGTGCATACGCATCTGCGTAGGTGTTCAGGATCTGTAGGTCGTGTTCAGTGTGAGCAACAAGCGTGAGGTCGTCTGCATACTGAAGTTCAATGACTGGAGCTGCCGACACCTTTGTTCTTGCCTGGAGTCGTCTTATGTTGAAAAGACCTTTCACCTTCACCCAGTACTGGATACACCCGCCAGCTGAATTGGCACTGGCACGATATGAAGGCAGCCAAGAAAATGGAAAAGAGAGTTGGTGCCAGTACACACCCTTGTTTTAACCTCTGTTTGGATGGGGAAGAACTCAGACTGAGTGCCATTGTGCAGGACACTACCGTTCATGCTATCGTGGAGTTGCCTCCACAATGACGATGAATTTGGTGGGCAGCCAAACGGCTGAGGGTCCACCAGAGGGCTTCCCTGTTGACCGAGTCGAAGGTCTGTTAGGTCGATTAAAGCCATGTTCAGGGGTCACGACGCTCTTCTGTGCACTCTTCCTGTATCTGGCTGGCAGCAAAGATCATGTCAGTGGTGCCACGTGATGGTCTAAAACCACTGAGATTCTGGGAGGAAGTATTGCGCCTCAGGATGAAGTCTGTTTAGAGAACTCGAACGATAATCTTGCCCTCCTCCCTCCACCTCCCTCCCCCCACACACACACATCAATTGGAACAACATCTCGTGAACCAATATTAATGTTCGTTGTAGTAGGAGTGATACTATTGTCAATATTATTGTTATTATTGTTACTATTTAATTAAACACAGATATCAATGACCGTCTTACTTTCGAAACACCAACTGTGTCATAATAATAATAATAATAATAATAATAATAATAATAATAATAATAATAATAATAGAAATAATAATAATAATAATAATAATAATAATAATAATAATAAAATAATGATGATGATGATCACATTAAATCTAGACATCAAGACCCACTAATTAAACAGGTACATAAACTTTAATAATACCAAGATGAAAGTCACTATAATACCTGTTGAGATCATTAGTACTGCCTCTCATAACCTGACCTTATATGGCTGGTGAAATAGACGAGGGTGGATATGTACAAGGATTGTGACTACATATTAAGCCATCTGCACGTATCACCTGATGATTAACCCACTTTAACGTTAGATTAGATTAGGTTAAGTTAAATTTAGTTAGTTTCGGTTAAGTTACAGTAGGTTAGTGTCTGAGTGGTTAATCTTCTGGTTAGGTTACGTTACAGTAAGTTCGGGTGGTTAATCTATAGGTATAAGAATGTTCAGTTGTGCACAAAATTCCCTGAACATTTGGAGAATCGTATTATGATTGGTTTATAATTCTCTATATCTAATAACGTTGCTTTTTTATCACATATTATTTTCAAAATCACAAAATGGGACAAACTTCAGTCCTTAATAACTAACTTGATAACTTCAGCTAAGTCACAAAAACATGTCTAAAATTAGCATCACAATTCACACTGTCTCGGTCTTGCTTCATGTGTCCCTTGGTAATAAATTCTCCGTGTTTATTTGGTTCGTTAATGTGAATTTTGTTAAGGGATTTATTAGTGTTGTTTTGGTGGTGTTTTTGGTTGATTTTTTGTGGTGTTTGTGTATTTTCATAAGTCAACCAGTAAGAACAATGAGGAGAAACATTCATCATAATTAATGTTTTGACAATTTTGAGCTATGTACAGAGATGAAGTGTGTGTGTGTGTGTGTGGGTGGGTATGTGTAGGTGGGTGGGCATGTAGGTGGGTGGGTATGTGTAGGTGGGTGTGTGTGTGTAGGTGGGTGGGTGTGTAGGTGGGTGGGTGTGTAGGTGGGTGGGTGTGTGTAGGTGGGTGGGTATGTGTAGGTGGTGGGTATGTGTAGGTGGGTTGTGTGTGTGTAGGTGGGTGGGTATGTAGGTGGTGGGTATGTGTACCTGGATATGTGTGTGTGTGTGTGTGTGTGTGTGTGTGTGTAGTGTAATAATAATAATAATAATAAAAAATAATAATAAAACGGTTTATTAATAGAGTTGCAGCCGGTGGCTGAAAATATACAGACTTACATTTGATTTAGACATAATGATATAATATGCATTGAATACATTTACAGGGCTGTACAGTACATAAATCAGAGTTGTTTATTATTTTAACAATAGATGGGATGGTGCTATTCTTATATGTGTGTGTGTGTGTGTGTGTGTGTGTGTGTGTGTGTGTGTGTGTGTGTGTGTGTGTGTGTGTGTGTGTGTGTGTGTGTGTGTGTGTGTGTAGTGTGTGTGTGTGTTGGGACACGTTTATGCTACATGTCACAGCTTCAGTGACGTAGTGGACGTGTGGGTCTTATCAGTACTTGACTCGTGTTTGGTTCTGTTTGTGTAAAGTTTATCACTCCACCGTAAGTATAAAATCTTGAAGGTTTTGGCTGGTATTCACACGACGAAACATATATCACTCTCTCTCGCTACATTCCCAAGACGATTAACAAACACCGCCACACCATCCTGTCTGTGCCTTCTAAATTTCTTTTGTAGTCAATGTTTTCATCTAAATTTTGGAAGCTCCTCGGCTCTCTATACCCTGGGACGGGAGATGGAGTGTTTGAGGCAGGATGTCAGTGGCCAGGCAAGACTTGTTTGATGGTAATGTTTGACTCTATAATTCGAAACTGTTGTCCTTTTCAAAGCCAAAGACACCAGTATCGTATGTGTTATAAAGTAATCTGTGGATCAGTGTGGTGGTGAGCCGGATACAGGAGGGGAGAGGTGGGGAGGGAGGGGAGTGGGGGTGGGGAAGATATGAGAGGGCAAACCACCACCTGATGTTGTTTGATGATACGTCCACACACACACACACACAC
Organism: Homarus americanus; assembly: GCF_018991925.1. Classification (NCBI taxonomy): domain Eukaryota; kingdom Metazoa; phylum Arthropoda; class Malacostraca; order Decapoda; family Nephropidae; genus Homarus; species Homarus americanus. Next base: position 4,505 of record NW_024740570.1, on the reverse strand, counting down.
ACACACACATCCTGTTTACAAGCAGTAGTTTGTGGCTTCATTAAATGTAGTTATTTACTTAGCGGGGAGTCTCTGAGGGCTGTTGGTGCCGTGATAACGTGTGTGAGTTGGTCTCTTGATGGTGCCCGGTGATTCATTCAGTCACCCCCAATATTTTTTTAAGACAGAGAGGAGAGAGAATGAGGGGGGTGGAGGAAGAGAGAGAGAGGAAGAGAGGAAAAGGAGAGTGAGAGAAATTAGAAGAGAAGGGAGGAAGGGGGATTATAGTTCGTTACCTAACCTACCCTAACCTTGGTGCTTCCTACACTCACCTATAGAACGTATCTTAAAACGTCTTGGGTAGTGAGTGAGTGTCCCTTAAGACGAGTCACCAGCATTTCGGGAGTGTCGTTAAAGCGTATAGTGCGGCGTATACCATTGGTCTCCGGCGGCGTATCTTGACTATCTTTATGACTGTGCCGAGGACGCGTCGTGGAGTGTGTGTCTTCAGATAAAGTGCAATTGTTTTAGATGTCCCCGGGGCGGTGGTGTCGTCTGAAGAAGTCATATAAAAGGTCGTCTTGTACCTCATGTTACGTCTCCTGGATACTTGGTGATGTGTAAGGTTATCCTGGGTACTTGGTGATGTATAAGGTTATCCTGGGTACTTGGTGATGTGTAAGGTTATCCTGGGTACTTTGATGTGTAAGGTTATCCTGGGTACTTGGTGATGTGTAAGGTTATCCTGGGTACTTGGTGATGTGTAAGGTTATCCTGGGTGCTTGGTGATGTGTAAGGTTATCCTGGGTACTTGGTGATGTGCAAGGTTATCCTGGGTACTTGGTGATGTGTAAGGTTATCCTGGGTGCTTGGTGATGTAAGGTTATCCTGGGTACTTGGTGATGTGTAAGGTTATCCTGGGTGCTTGGTGATGTGCAAGGTTATCCTGGGTACTTGAATGTATGGAGACTGTTTACTTGGGGAGATTATAAATATTTGTTGGTATGGGTGATGGAGGGAAGGAGGGGGGGAGAAGGGAGGAAAGGAAGGGTCAGGAAAGAGAAGGAGGGGTCAGGAAGAGGGAGGTGGATGAGAGGAGAGAAAGGTTTGGAGGAGGGGGTGTGTCTCCTGGGAGGTTTGTAGTTGAATGACTCTCACGCTACCTTAGGGGATGGGGTGGTGGGGGGGGGGCGGGGCGGGGCAAGGATGGAGAGGGAGAAAGGAGGGGTGGGAGGTGACCAGTGTTTGGGGTCACGGGGTCACGAATGAACAACCACCCTCCCAGCGACCACTCAGCACCCCAGAGATTTATCGTGAAGGCAGCGGTCAAAATAATGAGGAGAATAGGATGCTTAACCGAGGATAAATTTGATTAAAAAACGAAAAAAAATAATTAAAACGACAAGCTCTGGGAAGAGGGTCGTGTCTTGGTGAGGGAGGGAGGGTGTGAGGAGAAGAGTGGGGGTTGTGGTGAGTGTCATGGGGGGGCAGGACGACAAGCTCTGGTAGGGTCCTGTCTCATGAGGTGAGGGAGAAAGAGGGAGGAGGTATGAGGGGGAAGAGATAGACAGGGCGGGGAGGTGAGGTGTGGGAAGGAAGAGGCAGGGAAGAAGGTGGACCTAGGATGAGAAGCTCTGGGAGGGAGGGTCTCGAGAGGTGAGGGAGGTGTGAGGGATGGAGGGAGGGGTGGGGTTGTGAGGAGAGGGGAGGAGCTGGGTACGGGCGAGCATCGACCTGTTTGAGGTGTGTGAGAGAAGGAAAGAGTAAGGGAGAGAAGTCAGGGAGGGGAAGGATAAGGAGGAAGGCAGAGGGGGAAGAGGGAAGGTATAAGGAGTAAGGGGGTGAAGTAATAGAGAGAATGGGAGGGGGGTAGACACTGAGAGAGAGAGAGAGAGAGAGAGAGAGAGAGAGAGAGAGAGAGAGAGAGAGAGAGAGAGAGGCTAATATTTAAGAACTGGTCTCAAGTTCAGTAATGAGGTGTTGTCTTCTGTATTATCAGGTTCACACAGCTCACACGACCCCCAACAATCCACTTGTCTGTCTCGTAAAAAAAAAAGAAATCGATGACTTTTATATTCTACTTCAACACTGGTTTGGATTAAAGGATCTGTGTGTGTGTGTGTGTGTGTGTGTGTGTGTGTGTTGAGGTTTCTTGTGGTCTCTGTGGTTAAATCGACTCCCTGTTTCCCCTTGCTTGTGCTTACACTGTTATTGTCCACGCTGAAGCAATTTGAATTTTAATCGCTAATTTAAAACAATTATCTATCAAACTATCTATCTTGTATCTGTCTGTTTCTCTGTCTGTCTGTCTGTCTGTTTATGTAACGTCCAGGTATACAAATAAAAACTTTTCATATGACAGGTAATTCAGTCTAGCAAAATCCCAATAACATTACATAGAGAACTTGTATATTTGGCCATCGTCTGTGTGTATGTTCCTTGTACCCCTTAATACACTGGGATCACCTGAAGATTAGCCCCTCCAGCTTATTTAACCTGAAGATTAACCCCTCCCCAGCTTATTTCACCTGAATATAATCCTCTCCAGCATATTTCACCTGAAGATTATCTCCTCTCCAGCTTATTTCAGCTGAAGATAATCCTCTCCATTTTATTCCACCTGAAGATTAACCCTCCAGCTTATTCCACCTGAAGATTAACCCTCCAGCTTATTTCACCTGAAGATTAACCCCTTCCCCAGCTTATTTCACCTGAATATAATCCTCTCCAGCTTATTTCAGCTGATATTTAACCCCCCTAACGGTACCTGGAGGGGGTCAGGTTAGGTTCGTGATAGGTAAGGGGGGGTGGAGGAAAGGGTGGAAGAGGGAGGGTGGGAGAGAAGAGGAGAAGGAGAGGAGGAAGGAAGAGAGGGGGAGAGGGTGGAGAAGATGGGGAGGGTGGTGGAAGAGAAGGGGGGTGGAGGAGATGGGGAGAGGTGGAGGGGAGGGGAGAGGGTGCGGAAGAGAGGGAGAGGGGGGGAGGAGAGCGTGAGTCACAGGTCTTGAGGGAGGAGGAAGGAGGAAGAGAAGGGGGAGGTTTGTGAGGATGTTCTTCCTCTATCTCTCCATCTCCTTCTCTTATCATCATCCAGTTTCTCTCTGTCTTTTGCCTCTACGTTTTTTTGTTGTTTCTCCTGATATTTTGTGTTCTTTTCTCTCCTCATTTCCCGTCAATATTTTCTCCTCTCCTCTTCGTTTCGTCTCTTCAATTACTATCGTATGTCTTCTTCCTCCCCTTCCTCTTCTTATTACCCTTCATTTTTTTCCTCCTCATTATTATTATTAGTAGTAATATAGAGTTCCTTCCTTCCTTCTTTTCTTCCAGTCTTCCTTCCTCTCTTCCTTCCTTCCTCTCTTTATCTGTGTGTCTCCTTTTGCCTTTCTTCCTTCTCTTTTTCCTGCTCCTTGTCTTCTCCGTCTTCATCGTTTTCGTAGCCGTGGTTGTCCTTCTTCTCCTTCTCTTCCTCCTAATCTTCCTCCTTCTTCATCATTTCTTTTTCTTCTTCGTTGACCTCCTTTTTCTTTCCTCCTCCTCCTCCTCCTCCTCCTCTCTTCCTCCGCCTCTTCTTTTTCTCCCTCCACCTTCTCCTCCTCCTTTTCTTCTCGTCCTCTCCCGCCCCAAGCTTGTGACACGTGACCTTTGACCCAACATTCCAAGAGCGTCATGTTCTCTCCTCTTGTTACTTCTCTTTCTTCCAGCCCTCCTCCTCCTCCTCGTCTTCCTCTCCCTCCTCCCTATTGTACCATTTTCCTCTTCCCTTGTTATTCTCCTCCTCCTCCTCTTTCCCAGTACTTCATTATCCTCTTCCTCTTGTCTTCCTATTTTCCTCTTCATCGCCGTGTTCCAGATTTTCTCTCTCTCTCTCTCTCTCTCTCAACAATACAGGCATAAATTTCAGTATTTCAGAAAGTCCTGTATCCCAACTTGTGGAGCGATAAGGTAAATATTTCAGGAACAGCGACAGAGATACAGTGATTTGAGACAATACAGCGATAATATAAGATACAGAAATTGCCAATATTTGAATATTTATCTTACAAAAATTTAAGTACATAATTTTCAGGGCTTCTAGGAGTTAAGTCATCATACTCAAGGGGTTAAGTCATCGTACTCAAGGGGTTAAGTCATCGTACTCAAGGGGTTAAGTCATCGTACTCAAGGGGTTGTCATCGTACTATCGAGGTTAAGTCTTTTTTTAGGTTAAGGTGAAGGATGGAAGTCATGCTGGGGCTCAAGGCACAGCCAGACATGAGGATAGAGAAGTCACAACATATAGTCGTGGGGAAAGGTTGGAAAAGAAGTTTAATGAATTAAATAGAGGGGACGACACCCTTGTTTTACATATTACAGAGTTTGTTGGCTAACTAAGCTAACCTAGGATTTAGAATGAGGTTGCACAATGGTTATTTTAGTAGACAACGACTAGATTGATTTTACAATTACAAGTTTATTAACATCTTATACTGTATTACGTTATGGACTCACTTGATTGTGACTTGTTAAATGTGAATTTATATCATCTA
>NW_024740569.1:0-11871 GCF_018991925.1 Homarus americanus | reverse complement strand
AGGGGCTGGGTGTGGTGTGTGGGGGCACCGAGGCTGGGTGTGGTGTGTGGGGGCTGAGGGCTGGGTGTGGTGTGGGCACCGAGGGTTGGGTGTGGTGTGTGGGGGCCCGGGGGTTGGGTGTGGTGTGTGGGGCACAGGTGGGTGTGGTGTGTGGGGCACCAGGGGTTGGGTGTGGTGTGTGGGGGCACCGAGGGTGGGTGTGGTGTGTGGGGCACCGAGGTTGGGTGTGGTGTGTGGGGCACCGAGGTTGGGTGTGGTGTGTGGGGGCACCGAGGTTTGGTGTGGTGTGTGGGGCACCGAGGGTTGGGTGTGGTGTGTGGGGAGGCTGGTGTGGTGTGTGGGGCACCGAGGGTTGGGTGTGGTGTGTGGGGCACAGTTGGGTGTGGTGTGGGGCACCGAGGGTTGGGTGTGGTGTGTCGGGGTGGTGTGTGTGTGGGACTGAGGGTGGTGTGGGTGTGGTGTGTGGCTGGGTGTGTAGTTGGGTGTGCAGGGTTGGGTGTGGTGTGTGGGAGCTGGGGTTGGGTGTGGTGTGGCACTCGAGGGTTGGGTGTGGTGTGTGGGCAGACAGGGGTGTGTGTGTTCAGGGCTGGGTGTGGTGTGTGTGGGGGCAGGGGCTGGGTGTGTGTGTGGGGCACCAAGGGCTGGGTGTGGTGTGTGGGGCACCGAGGGCTGGGTGTGGTGTGTGGGGGCACCGAGGGGTTGGGTGTGGTGTGTGGGGCACCGAGGGCTGGGTGTGGTGTGTGGGGCACCGAGGGCTGGGTGTGGTGTTGGGGGCACCGAGGTTGGGTGTGGTGTGGGGCACCGAGGGGCTGGGTGTGGTGTGTGGGGGCACCGAGGCTGGGTGTGGTGTGTGGGGCTGAGGGCTGGGGTGTGGTGTGTGGGGGTTGGGTGTGGTGTGTGGGGCACCGGGGCTGGGTGTGTGTGTGGGGGCACCAGGGCTGGGTGTGGTGTGTGGGGCACCGGGGCTGGGTGTGGTGTGTGGGGGCACCGAGGGGCGGGTGTGGTGTGTGGGGCACCAGGGGCTGGTGTGGTGTGTGGGGGCACCAGGGCTGGGTGTGTGTGTGGGGGCACCAGGGGCTGGGTGTGGTGTATGGCCTGGGCTGGGGGTGTGTGCCAGGGCTGGGTGTGGTGTGTGGGCTGAGGGCTGGGTGTGGTGTGTGGGCAGGCTGGGTGTGGTGTGTGGGGCACCGAGGGCCTGGGTGGTTGTGTGGGGCACCGAGGCTGGGTGTGGTGTATGGGGCACCGAGGGCAGTTGTGGGGCAGGGGCTGGGTGTGGTGTGTGGGGCACCGGGGTTGGGTGTGGTGTGTGGGGCCTGGGGGCTGGGTGTGTGGTGTGGGGGCACCGGGGCTGGGTGTGGTGTGTGGGGGCACCGGGGCTGGGTGTGGTGTGTGGGGCTGAGGGCTGGGTGTGGTGTGTGGGGCACCGAGGGCTGGGTGTGGTGTGTGGGGCACCGGGGCTGGGTGTGTGGTGTGTGGGGCACCGGGGCTGGGTGTGGTGTGGGGGCACCGAGGGCTGGGTGTGGTGTGGGGGCACGAGGGTTGGGTGTGGTGTGTGGGGGCACCGAGGCTGGGTGTGGGTGTGTGGGGCACCGAGGGCTGGTGTGGTGTGTGGGGGCACCGAGGCTGGGTGTGGTGTGTGGGGGCACCGAGGGCTGGGTGTGGTGTATGGGGCACCGAGGGCTGGGTGTGGTGTGTGGGGCACCGAGGGCTGGGTGTGGTGTATGGGGCACCGAGGCTGGTGTGGTGTGTGGGGGCACCGAGGGTTGGGTGTGGTGTGTGGGGGGCACGAGGGCTGGGTGTGGTGTATGGGGCACCGAGGGCTGGGTGTGGTGTGTGGGGCACCGAGGGCTGGGTGTGGTGTGTGGGGGGCACCGAGGGCTGGGTGTGGTGTGTGGGGCACCGAGGGCTGGGGTGGTGTATGGGACTGGGCTGGGTGTGGTGTGTGGGGCACCGAGGGCTGGGTGGTGTGTGGGGGCACAGGGCTGGGTGTGGTGTATGGGGCACCAGGGGCTGGGTGTGGTGTGTGGGGGCACCGAGGGGCTGGGTGTGGTGTGGGGGCACCAGGGCTGGGTGTGGTGTGTGGGGCACCGAGGGCTGGGTGTGGTGTGTGGGGCACCGAGGGCTGGGTGTGGTGTGTGGGGGCACCGAGGGCTGGGTGTGGTGTGTGGGGCACCGAGGGCTGGGTGTGGTGTGTGGGGGCACCGAGGCTGGGTGTGGTGTGTGGGGCACCAGGGCTGGGTGTGGTGTATGGGGCACCGGGGGCTGGGTGTGGTGTGGGGCACCGAGGGCTGGGTGTGGTGTGTGGGGGCACCGGGGCTGGGTGTGGTGTGTGGGGCACCGGGGCTGGGGGTGTGGGGCACCGAGGGGCTGGGTGTGGTGTGGGGGGCACCAGGGCTGGGTGTGGTGTGTGGGGGCACCGAGGGCGTGGGTGTGGTGTGTGGGGCACCGAGGGCTGGGTGTGGTGTGTGGGGGCACCGAGGGCTGGGTGTGGTGTGTGGGGGGCACCGGGCTGGGTGTGGTGTGTGGGGCACCGAGGGCTGGGTGTGGTGTGTGGGCACCGAGGGCTGGGTGTGGTGGTGTGGGGCACCGGGGGCTGGGTGTGGTGTGTGGGGCTGCCAGGGGCTGGGTGTGGTGTGTGGGAACTTCACCTCCTCGACAAAAAGAAAGAAAATAATACCTACAAGCACCACCACCACCACTCACCATCACCTACCCACCACCACCAACAACAACCCACCATCACCTACACACATCAACAACAACCCCACCACCACCTACCCACCACCATCACCTACCACCACCACATGAGAGTATCCAGTTGAGCTTTAGACATTATTTCCAGTTAATATTGCAACTTACCCCAAAATTTCCACTTGCTAACCCGTCACTCTATCTTGGCCTGTGTGTGAACCTGTCTGCCTCAGTGTTGTTCCTCGTATCGTATAACTCAGTGGGTCAAAACATCTCATTTCCAGTACCTTTTATTCTTTGGGTGAGGGAGGGTGTGTGGTGAGGAGGGGTGTGTGTGGTGAGAGGGGTGTGTGGTGAGGTGGGGTGTGTGGTGAGGGAGGGGTGTGTGGTGAGGTGGGGTGTGTGGTGAGGAGGGTGTGTGGTGAGGGGTGTGTGGGTAGGGGTGGGGTGTGTGGGGTGGGGAGGGTGTGTGGTGGGGGAGGGGTGTGTGGTGGGGAGGTGTGTGGTGAGGGGTGTGGTGAGGAAGGGGTGTGTGGTGGGGAGGGTGTGTGGTGAGGGTGTGGGGAGGGGTGTGTGGTGGGGTGGGGTGTGTGGTGGGGTGTGTGGTGGGGTGGGGTGTGTGGTGGGGTGGGGTGTGTGGTGAGGTGGGTTGTGTGGTGGGGTGGGGTGTGTGGGTGGGGTGGGGTGTGTGGTGGGGTGGGGTGTGTGGTGAGGTGGGGTGTGTGTGGTGAGGTGTGTGGTGAGGTGGTGTGTGGTGAGGGGGTGTGTGGTGAGGAGAGTGTGGTGAGGAGTGTGGTGAGGAAGAGTGTGGTGAGGAGGAGTGTGGTGAGTCTGATCTCAAAGTGTATTACTTATAACCTTCCTCTCCTTCTCTTACACACACACACACACACACACACACACACACACACACACACACACACACACACACACACACACACACACACACACACACACACACACACACACACACACACACACACACACACACACACACACACACACACACACACACACACACACACACACACACACATTCTCACCAACTCTTACACACTTTTCTTATTTTCCTAAAACTCTGGATGAATATTATGGCCGTCAGGTGATGTCTTTACCGCGCCTCGTCTGTCTGGTCTGTCTGTCTGTCTGTGTCTGTCTGTGTGTGTCTGTCTTTATGAAGGGTGTGATGTGTGACTCTAGGTCTGTGTCTATACTCATATGTCTGTAATGATGATGATGATAATGATAAGGGAGGGAGACAAGCAGACTGATATAATGACATGGAAAATCCTCTCTCTCTCTCTCTCTCTCTCTCTCTGGTCATAAGATACATCACCTCTGTGTGTGTGTGTGTGTGTGTGTGTGTCTCACCTGGGATAGTGGCAGGTAATTGATGTTCTCTCTGACCTTTACCTGTCACCCTCCATCGATAACACGACTTTTCACCACCTATTAGATGTGTGTGTGTGTGTGTGTGTGTGTGTGTGTGTGTGTGTGTGTGTGTGTGTGTGTGTGTGTGTGTGTGTGTGTGTGTTTTGTTTTATCAGATTTCACCTCTTCAAAGCCACAAGCGACCCCACGACCCTCCCCATCACCCACAACCTAACCTAACCTAACCTAACCTAACCTAACCTAACCTAACCTAACCTAAGCCTAACCTAACCTAAGCTGGGGGAAGGGAGGAAAAATCTTCAGGTGTTTCGGACAGACATAGAGAGAGACGCTGCAACAAGGGTATCGACTAAGTGTACACAACACAGGCATTCAGGCATATAATTGGTTCGCCGGGCAGTCACTGAACACCTACAAATCTCACTCCTCCAATACGGTTTCTCTCTCTCTCTTCTCTCTCTCTCCTCTCTCTCTCTCTCTTCCTTCTCTCTCTTTCCTTTGTTTTCTCGCTCTTTCTTTCAGTTTCGCTCTGTCTTTCTTTCTTTCTTTCTTTCTTTCTTTATATTTCACCGTTTTTCTTTCCTTCTCTCGCTTGCTCTCTCTTTCTGTTTCGCTGTCATTATCTCTCTCTCTCTCTCTCTCTCTCTCTCTCTCTTCTAGTGCTTGTAAATCGTCTCATTGTTTTCTTGGCTATTCCTGGTCCAGTGCTTCTTGTTATAACCTCCCCCCTGGTCCAGTGCTTGTTTTATAACCTCCCCTCCTGGTCCAGTGCTTGCTGTTATAACCTCCCCTCCTGGTCAGTGCTTGTTGTTATAACCTCCCTCCTGGTCCAGTGCTTGTTGTTATAACCTCCCTCCTGGTCAGTGCTTGTTGTTATAACCTCCCTCCTGGTCCAGTGCTTGTTGTTATAACCTCCCTCCTGGTCCAGTGCTTGTTGTTATAACCTCCCCTCCTGGTCCAGTGCTTGTTGTTATAACCTCCCCTCCTGGTCCAGTGCTTGTTGTTATAACCTCCCTCCTGGTCCAGTGCTTGTTGTTATAACCTCCCTCCTGGTCCAGTGCTTGTTGTTATAACCTCCCCTCCTGGTCCAGTGCTTGTTGTTATAACCTCCCTCCTGGTCAGTGCTTGTTGTTATAACCTCCCTCCTGGTCCAGTGCTTGTTGTTATAACCTCCCCTCCTGGTCCAGTGCTTGTTGTTATAACCTCCCTCCTGGTCCAGTGCTCGTTGTTATAACCTCCCTCCTGGTCCAGTGCTTGTTGTTATAACCTCCCCTGGTCAGTGCTTGTTGTTATAACCTCCCCTCCTGGTCCAGTGCTCGTTGTTATAACCTCCCTCCTGGTCCAGTGCTTGTTGTTATAACCTCCCTCCTGGTCCAGTGCTTGTTGTTATAACCTCCCTCCTGTCCAGTGCTTGTTGTTATAACCTCCCCTCCTGGTCAGTGCTTGTTGTTATAACCTCCCTCTGGTCAGTGCTTGTTGTTATAACCTCCCTCCTGGTCAGTGCTTGTTGTTATAACCTCCCTCCTGGTCCAGTGCTTGTTGTTATAACCTCCCCTCCTGGTCAGTGCTTGTTGTTATAACCTCCCCTCCTGGTCCAGTGCTTGTTATAACCTCCCTCCTGGTCCAGTGCTTGTTGTTATAACCTCCCTCCTGGTCCAGTGCTTGTTGTTATACCTCCCTCCCGGGTCCAGTGCTTGTTGTTATAACCTCCCTCCCTGCCCAGTGCTGTTGTTATAACCTCCTGGTCCAGTGCTTGTTGATAACCTCCTCCCGGCCCAGTGTTATAACCTCCTCCTGGTCCAGTGTTTGTTGTTAACCTCCTCCTGGTCAGTGCTTGCACAGCCTCTTTGGCTTGTACTTTGTGTTGTTCTGCGCATTAGTGTGATTGGTGCAGCCTGTCTCTCTCTCTTTATTTCTGCTTCCCACCATGATGATTACACATACACACACAGAGCCACAAATCAAGACATAATCATCACCTGCGCCATAATCATCACCTGGCGTGACTCTCAGCGTCAATCACTCAAGTTCCTTCCCAGAAAACATCCACCAACCACACTAGAAGAAGAAGAGGAGGAGGGAAGAGGAGGACGAAGAGAGACATGATAAAAGATAAAGAACAAAGAAGAGAAGGAAGAAGAATGAAAGAAGAATTTAAAGAGAAAGAGTAGAAAGAGAGAGAAATAATTACTGAGGTGGAGTAAGGAGGAGTGGAGGAAGAAGTAGGAATAAAGAGTAAGGAGGAATGAGGAAGGAGGAGGAATGAGGAAGAAGAAGGCCAGAGGAAAAGCGAATAGTGAGGAGGAGCTTAATACCACTCTTCACCCCACCACACCCCTCCTTGCTTCCCCACCCAACCCTTCCTTCCCGCTACCTTTCCCACCCCATCTCTCTCTCTCACACACACACCTCTCTCCTCCCACCTCTTCCTAATTGGATTTTGTCCACATACTATCTCACTATACCACCACTATCACCATACCTACCATCGACACCACCACCACCACCAACTCCATCTCTCACCACCATCATCATCACCATCATCATCACACTCCACCACTACTTAACACCGCCTCCTCTCCCCTACTTAAGAGTAATGGGCTGCATAATTAAGGTGACAGCGACAGCTAAGATGATAAGATTCAGGTGAAGACGAGGGGGAGGTGTGTCTTCTGGTAACACCCACGTGCTGTACTCACCTCCTTCTCCTCCCAGGATTTGATTTACCCTCTCATTTATTTCTATCACTTTCCCATGCATGTTTTCTCTCCTCCTCCTCCTTCTCTCCTTCCCTCTTCCTCCCTCCCTCCCCTTCCTCCTTCACCATCCTCTTCCTCCTTCCTCCTCCTCTGAGGTCACTGGTTCCCCTGCCTCATGTCTTGAGTTGATTATCAGATAATAATAACAACACAACACAACAGATGAATGTAAGATTTTCCTGCTCCTGGGTCTTCCTCACTGTTTCTCCTCCTCTTCTTCTTTTCGCTTCCTCTTCATCGCCTTCTTCCTCTTCCTCTTCCTCCCCAGAGTTCCACAAATCCATTTTCCTAGACACAGAAACTTAAGCGGCTTATCGACCGGTCACATTTCCTGCAGCTACAGTACTGTCTATTTAACCCCGATTGGCCCGTGTGGTCAGGTGCCTGGTGACGACAACTTCCTGTACCAGTGCCAGTGCCAGGAAGTACTGCCTGCCTGCCCACTCCCACCCCCTCCACACAACACCTCCCTGATGCTGGCTAAATCAGGAAAGGTTGAGTTTTAAAAGTTAATCTGGATAAAGTTTATTTTGATAGTTTTTCATCAACTTGTTGCAATTTCAGGTGAGGTTAATTGTTTGTTTTGGTAATGAGGTTAACATGACACTACATCTGGTGAAATATACCTGACATGACCCGTGACATGACTCTACATGAGTGTACTAGGCTGGGGTGATAAAATGAGATGATGTTGACCCAAATGATAAAGGTCACGGAAATGATAATATTTTCTTATTACGCTGGACTGACTACCCTCTCTCCACACCTCTCCCATCCCTCCAACAACCTTTCTACTGCACTTTTCTCCTTCCTTCCTTTCTTTCCCTCACATCTCCCTTCCCAAGACATTTCCTTCTTTCTCATCTCTTTTCCTCCTTACCTCAACACGCCTTTCCCTCCCCCCAATGACTCCTTTTCATCACATCTCTCCCATTCTGCATCTTCACTCCTCCTTCCCCTTCCCTTCACCCTCCTCCCCTCCTTCCATCACCCTCCCCTCCCTTCCATCACCCTCCTCCTCCTCCCCTTCATCACCCCTCCTCCCTCCTCCCTTCCATCACCTTCCTCCTCCTCCCCTTCCATCACCCTCCTCTCCTCCCCTTCCATCACCCTCCTCCTCCTCCCCTTCCCCCCACCTCCCCCTTCCCTTTCCCCTCCTCCTCCCCTTCCATCACCCCTCCTCCTCCCCTTCCATCACCCTCCTCCTCCCTTCCATCACCCTCCCCTCCCCTTCCATCACCCCTCTCCTCCCCTTCCATCACCCTCCTCCTCCCCCATCACCCTCCCCTTCCCTTCCATCACCTCCTCCTCCCCTTCCATCACCCTCCTCCTCCCCTTCCATCCCCTCCTCCTCCCTTCCATCACCCCTCCTCCCTCCTTCCATCACCCTCCCTCCTCCCCTTCCATCACCCTCCTCCCTTCCCTTCCATCACCCTCCTCCTCCCCTTCCATCACCTCCCCCTTCCTTCCATTACCTCCTCCTTCCTTCCATCACCCTCCTCCTCCCTTCCATCACTCTCCTCCTCCCTTCATCACCCCTCCTCCCTTCCATCACCCTCCTCCTCCTCCCTAGAGTTAATTTAAGGCTACGAGTCTTGATCGATCCCCAGGGAGCAACTAAACTGGCTGAGTCTCGTTCCTTGTCTCGTTCCTTAACTCGTTCCTTGACTTGTTCCTTGACTTTTCCTTGTTTCGTTCCTTGTTTCGTTCCTGTCTCGCTTCTAACTCTTTCCTTGTTCTTTTCCTTGTCTCGTTCCTTAACTCGTTCCTTAACTCGTTCCTTAACTCGTTCCTAACTCGTTCCTTAACTCGCTCCTTGTCTCGTTCCTTGTCTCGTTCCTTGTCTCGTTCCTTAACTCGCTCCTTGACAGTTCTAACAACAACAACCAATAAAATACAGAAAAATTACATATGAATAAAATCCTTAATAAAATTACCGATGAAATAGACAAAAACAGATGAAAAACCTTGATGATCCTACATAAAAATAAATAACCTAACAAAACAGACAGACGACGAAGAAAATACAAGAAAATAAGGATAAAAATAGAATAAAGAAGATAAAGATGATAGATAAAGCGAAAGAGAAGAGAGACGAAGACATAGTAAGGATATTAAAGGGAATTATCGGTAAAATCGGTTTTCTTTTAAGTACCTCGGAAAAAATCAGGTATTACTAAAATTTGTCATGTGTTCAATATTGTTCGTCTTTAGCAATTGGGCCCATGCTGTATGGTGCGGTATGGTGCGGTATGGTGCTGTGTGGTGCGGTATGGTGCTGTATGGTGCTGTGGTGCGGTATGGTGCTGTATGGTGCTGTGGTGCGGTATGGTGCTGTATGGTGCTGTGGTGCTGTATGGTGCGGTATGGTGCTGTGTGCGGTATGGTGCTGCATGGTGCTGTGTGGTGCGGTATGGTGCTGTGTGGTGCGGTATGGTGCTGTATGGTGCTGTGGTGCGGTATGGTGCGGTATGGTGCTGTGGTGCGGTATGGTGTGTGGTGCGGTGCTGTGTGGTGCGGTATGGTGCTGAGTGATGTTTTGCGGTGCTATTGTGATTTATTTTTTGGTGTGTGTGTGTGTGTGTGTGTGTGTGTGTGTGTGTGTGTTTATTTAATCATTATACAGGTTGCTGACCAAGCAGGAGCGCGTCATACACTAGGGTCGTGTAAGTAAGTGTGCTCACATAAGTATACATATACATAACCTGGCGTGTAATTACATAGAAAAACACCGCTGAGCTGCACGCGAGACTCATGCATTCATACACGCTTATGAGGTGTGTGTGTGTGTGTGTGTGTGTGTGTGTGTGTGTGTGTGTGTGTGTGTGTGTGTGTGTTAGACTCACCTGCCTTATAAAACAAGTCGAATAAATACACAAATCCCTATATATTAAAACCGATGTATTATATCTGTCTGTAAACAAATACATTGACTGCAGACGTAAACAGAGGCTGAGTTGTATTACCAGAGACACGACACGGATACATTTTACTGAACAAAATTACCGACTGTGACAACAATGGCGATAATTGTACCTGCCAGAACAAAGTCACTAACTGGTCATAAATGTTCCGACAAGAGTTGGCTCCAGGGTATTTTGGGAGCAATTTGTTTATATTAAAGTGAACAGAAACACTAGTTTTATGGCTACAACACAATTATATCAACACAAAGGATTCAAGTTTCACCCACACGATCGTCTTGGTATGAGATCCGATCCCGAATTAAATATGGATATGAAACATATTCGATTCCAAGTTCCCATTTGGATTTACGTTACCAGGAAGAGATGCCTTCATTATTCATCCCTTCTTCCACAATATAACCGTGGAACAGAGAACCTATGAATATTAAGGATGAAGAAAACCTAAAAGACGTCAGTGCGAGGAGTAAGTATGTAGTAACAGCAACAGGGGTCTTGAGACAAAGCCGCCTCCACAAGGTATTGGATCCTGGATGCAACGGAAGCTGGGTCAGATCGTCTTCCTGAATAAGTTATGAGCCACGCTCGCCCATCGACGACACATTCAGGAGGTTATCGCGACGTCAGACAGTAAACAAAGGATGTTGACCGCATTCTACCAACCGCTTTCCTAGAACCGCTCGGCTAAAAAATACCAACATTTCTTGCTACACTTTCAAAGCGCAACACAAAGCGAAAACGACACACAGAAAAAAACCCTGTTATTGCAGTGAATGTCAGATACTTTTAGATATATATAACAGAAAAAACGGGAAAACAAGAAAAGGACAATACAGAGAGAGAAAAAAAAATACCACGAGACAAAATAAAGTTAACATCAACAACAACACTCAATTTTCCGCCAACATATATTCCGTGGTGGAATTTCCAGCTAAGTGGTGAACCTATTATACTGGTGTTCACTATTTCATGGCGCTGTCAAATTTACCCACCTATAATTGAAGAGCCGGAGGGAGGGGAGGGGGAAGGGGAAGAGTGGACTACGAACTTATAAAAAAATAATTCACAATAATAAAATTTTATTTCTCACACTGAGAATGTTGAGTAAATAATTCTTTGTTAGAATATACACAAATAAATTGGGTGTTTGATAGTTCGTTTGTTATTTAGAGGACCCGGTGTCGGCGTGTACTTAATGAATAAACAATGAAGCCCGAAAATGTCCAGCGTCTGTTGGTCTGTTCCTCCTCACAAAATACCACCAGATAAATTTCCCAGGAACAAGTACACCAGATAAATTTCCCAGGAACCAAGTACCTGAATAAATTTCCCAGGAACAAGTACCACCAGATAAATTTCCCAGGAACCAAATTACCACCAGATAAATTTGGGAACAAGTACCACCAGATAAATTTCCCAGGAACCAATTACCACCAGATAAATTTCCTTAGGAACCAAATTACCACCAGATAAATTTCCCAGGAACTAAATACCACAAACTCAATTTCGTTCGGCTTTAATACATAGTTGAGATAAGTCTAAACGCTGACCAGACAACTATGTTCTGGTCAGTCTGAGCTGGTCGACACTAACTGGCGGAGATCTAACTGGTATAAACTTTAACTGGTGAACATTTAACCGATGAACAGGTAACCCAAAATACAGTTAAGGGGCCAACTGTACCCGGTGACTGTAACAGGCCTTGACGATACTGAATAATTTCGTCAGTTACAAGCTGTCGTGAGGACTTGGAGCAGGTGACTCTCTCTCTCTCTCTCTCTCTCTCTCTCTCTCTCTCTCTCTCTTCCCTAACTCCTCCCTTCTCCATCTCTTCTCTCTCCTCCTTCCCTTTCTTCCCCTATACCAACCTCTCCTCCACTCCCGTCTTTCCCCTCCCCACCCTCCCTTCCTTCAGTCCATTACCGCTGGCCTCCCCACTAACTCATTTCCCAGCTCCCCCCCCTCTCTCCTCCCGGTCTCTCCCCTCCCGTCCTCTCCCTCCCCCTCCCACCCTCCCCTGGGGACTCGAGCAATATCTTCATCTTCCCTAGTTACCTCCTCCTAATGGGGAATGGGTATGGGGAGGAGAGAGGGAGAGGAAACTT
>NW_024740568.1:0-5364 GCF_018991925.1 Homarus americanus | reverse complement strand
GCATACCCTTCTCGGCGAAGGTGATCTTGATGTCACCATGGAACTTCAGTCGTTCCACCTTGGTGACCCCCATGATCTCATTAGTTTAAAAGAACTTCTTGAGAACTAGTGCATCCATCATGCAATACTTCAGAATGATGACACCAATCTCTGTCGGAGATGCACATGTCATCACTAAGGGGGTTGCTGACAGTGATGTTTATGATGAGTGTTGCCATAATACAGAAATTATCAATAGCTCAGTAATGGTTATTGAAAAAAAAATGTACATCATCTTGGATGACAAAAAAAGTATCAGTCAACAGAAAACATCTCACGACGGTATATATCCACGTGCACTTAGAAAAAAAACTTCAGGAACAAAATTTTTTTTTCAGTTTCTATAAAAAAATTTGACACTGATCTCAGATATGGATCCGGTATTTTTCACTGCCACTTAAGAAGCTATTTAAATTTTTCTGTTACATCACAGTATGAGAAACAGGAGAACAGATTATCTCAATTGTTACTCAACTCCAGTGTGA
Source organism: Homarus americanus (assembly GCF_018991925.1). Taxonomy (NCBI): domain Eukaryota; kingdom Metazoa; phylum Arthropoda; class Malacostraca; order Decapoda; family Nephropidae; genus Homarus; species Homarus americanus. The sequence goes on along the minus strand of NW_024740568.1, from coordinate 4,840 downwards.
TGAATAACTTGTATTATGAGAATTGTCATGGTTACTTGGAGTACACTTGACTTACTGTAAACTGTAGACTGGCCCTGTAGACTGGTCACCCTAGACTGGTCATAGACTGAGTCCTCTTAAGCCAGTGGTTCTCAACCTTGTTTGCCCCATGCACCCCTTTCACCATATGTCAGAATGTCATTCCCCCCTCCTTTCCAAGATTGTCTGCCTCAAAAAGTGCATTCCACATAATATGCATATAATACTGAAAATCCTTTTTTTTCCATATTATTACATATACATTTACAATTTTACATGGATTATTTTTATAGTGGAATTTTACAAATTAAATGCCAATTGAAAATGTTGATGGATTTATAAAACTTGAATAAAAGTAAAATAGTTTTTTTTTTATTTATAATGAATTACTTAACAGACCAAACTGAAGCAAAATGCAATAAACAAAAAGTTCAATAGAATACCAGGATATTGTAAATTTATAATTAATTTTATTCAGATGAAGATTACAGTCAATGAGAAACCTGTGATTGTTTTTTTTTCGCCAATTCTGGGATAGGCGGAGGAGTGCTTGAAAGGGCACAACGCAGGTCATTTTCTACCTCTAATCTACTACGTTGCTTCGTTTTAATTTGCAACAGAGTTGAAAAGCCTGACTCACAAAGATATGTCGACACAAACGGAAGCAATGCACGGATAGCTCTTTCTGCCACTTTTGGGTAGGAATCGCACATCAAGGGCCAAAATTCTGTGATTGATTTCTCTCAGGCATGTCTTGCTCCGAGAATCAGTTTCCCCCCTGAAAGCCTGAGTTCCCCCTGGTAATTCTAATAGATTGAGACTACCCCTGTATCTTAAGTCTAAGCACTCCTTCTATTCAACGTATCCTTATTTTGTTTATGTAACATTATACAGGTGGGAACTAAAATTTCCAAGAACAAATTATGCATATAACATGTCTTTGATTGTTATTTTTGTATTTATGTTTGTATTTGGGTCCGTAGATCCTGCTGAATGTAACTTATTCGTTTATTATAAAATATATATTTTATGCACTTTCTTGGGGTTATACCGTAACTTGCCACTGTAGCGTGATTGTTAAATTAGGGCGGAGCCATCTTAAATAGTTCTGCTAAATGCGTTCTAACGATGTGAGGTTTGGTGAGAACTAGTGAGAGCTCCTCGAGGAGAGGGCAAATATATCTACGTCCTCCTCGAGGAAGACGGAGTTACCTCAACGATGACTCTAATAACGTCTCCCTCTATTGAGTGATATCAAATTACTGCTTGCAGTAGGTGTGAAGAGCTGTTTACTTAATCCTTAGTTCGGCGCCAAGTGACGCCGACTTCCGTGGGACACCTTATCACGTGCTCTGAACATACCTCATAGCTAGTGGAAAGTTACATGGGTGATGGGTATATAAAATTAATGTAACATTTATATAAAAAACTAAGGGGCTAATGCACCGTGTTGACGATCAAAAGGAGTAGAGCATGATTACGATGATCCAAGCTATTCTGGAAAAAGATTGACTCATTTAATATTGTTCCTCAGAATGTAGTTTTAAACAATAATCATGCGACACTTGATGTACGTGTATTTGTGGTTTGGGCAGGTGTCTGGGACCTCGTTAGCATTCCTGGGAAGTAAATCTGGGTGACCCTTTTAAGTCTGTCATGTCTTTTCTGGTGTTGTAGGCTTAGCTGTTTATATTGTTTATAAATAATTTCGGCGAGTGATGCTGCTAAATGTTTCCTTACTTTGCCATGAATATCTGTGAAATGCCGATTTGTGTGGGAAATCTTTCACATACCAGATGAGGCATGGCTTTTGTATAGGTACAACATAGGGCAAACGTTTGTCTATGCATAAACAATATAGTAGAGTGATTTGCTCGTGGAGTTATTGATCGATCCGTTAATAGAAGCTGCTGCTTGAAACCAATCCGTCCATGCATTGTGCATTTGATTCCGATTGGACGAAGAATCTCTAGGATTTTCGATTGGTTCTTTCAACAAAGCCATTTGCCTGTGATAAAACTTTGTTGGATGCCGTACTGTCGACATATTTGTGCTAAAGTTGATTCTCGAACTCCATCCGTTTGTTGGAAGAACTTGGGGTGGTGAAAGGGCATATAAGATGCATAACTAGGGCATAAGCCACAGACTCGGCTGTTTTGTCCTTCAGTGGACAAGAATCACAAATCTAGAAAATGATCCACACACACACACACTAGAACGTGCGAGATCCTTGATTCCTGAAAGTTGTAACAAGTCATGGCGACTGTGTCAAACGGACGTTCTGGTGTAGGATATTTAGGAGTGGGCCGGTGGCAAAGTAGTACCCTTGTTGCTGAGCACATGATCAACACTCAGCAATGTGTTGCTCTACGTCTCTTTTCATAGTACTCCAAAATATGTGTTCTGATTTCCTCAAGGCATTTGTCATGTCAGGGTGACCTCTTGTTGTGGTGTTATATATGTGTAAGTTTATATGCTGCCTTTATTGATTATATATACATTATATATTAGTTTACTTCTTACAAGTTTTAGAATGTTTCAGGCCTGTGTTTAATCACGAATGTGTTCGGCAGAAGTGGTACATAGAACAACAATAAACGCCGGAGTGAGACTCAGCATGTGGCTTCTCATTCTCCCAATAAATCATGTAGATACTACACACTGGCATTAAGGATGGGATTCTCAAAGTGTTGGTGAGTCCTTGAAGAGGTTAGTGACCACTGGAGGAAGGCTACTCTGAACCTGGGATTTAAGTGAAGAGACAGCCATGGCTGGCATCTGAGTGGATACATCGGACGAGTGGGAGTATGATGCGGACAAGAGAACTTCACATCATATTACGAGAATGGACTTCTTCTTCTGGCGAATTGGATTAATGGACGACGGTGGTGATGCCAGAAGAACATAGAACATAAGAACATAAGAATGGAGGAAACTGCAGCGGGCCTATTGGCCACATACTGGAGATCCCGTTTACACAACCCCTATTGCTCATATGAGCATCAACCTATGTTTGAAGCAATTCAGCGTATTAGGAGTTAATGATGATGTTTGGTAACTTGTTTCCCATTCATCCACTACTCTGTTTCCAAACCAGTGTTTACCTATTTCCGCCTAAATCTAAATTTGTCTAATTTAAAACCATTGTTACGAGTTTGCTCCTGGTTGGATAATTTGAGTACCTTTGTAATGTCCTTTGTTTAGCCCTGTCTTCCTTATACACCTCTATCAGGTCGCCCTCGTCTACGTCTCTCGAGGAGTGCAAATTAAAGATCTTTAACCTGTCTCTATACTCAGGTTCTAATGCCGGGATTAGTCTTGTCATTCTCCCTGAATTCTTTCCAAGGATTCTATATCCATTCTATGTATCGTTGACAGAACTGAACTGCGTAATCCGGTGTGGTCTCACGAAACAGATACAGTTTTAGGATGACCTCCTTAGTCTTGTAACTAACACTCCTTTGTGAATTTAAATTGCTATTAGCATTATTCGAGCAAACACATTGTTTTACTTGTTGGGTTCTACTTATCATTACTCTAAATCTCATAGTCGGTTTCTCTATGGATCGTTGTTCATCTGTTATCTGGTTTCCTGTTTACATCTCTATACTGAGTACTTTACATTTGTCGTTGATTTCATCTGCCATTTTCCAGACCATTCGAAAAATTTGTTTTAGATCTTCCTGTAGTTTTGGAGTCCTCGTCAGATTTGCCGTCCTATTTTAGTGTCATCAGCAAATTTACTTATGTTGCTGTCTATGCCGATATCTATGTCGTTTATGTATATAATAAACAATAATGGTCCAAATACTGAGCAACAGGGAACTCCATTGTGGCGTTGCTCCAATAGGACTTAGTGCCGTTAATGCTCCTCGCTGTTTCCTGTCCTGTAACCACGCCTAATCATTTAAGGATGTCTTTGATGCCGCGAGCTTCCTTCTAATGGTCTTTCGTGGGGGACTCTGTCAGGAAGCTTTGCTAAAGTCGAGATATACCACATCATAATTGTGCCCTCGTCCACTGATTCAAAACTGATGAAAAAAATGTTAATAGATTAGTTGGCAAGAACGTCCTTGTGAAGCCATGCTGAGAATCATTGATCAATCGGTGCTTCTCAGGTGATTTCGAATAGAGTTTGAAATGATTGCTTCAGTAATTTGCCTACTATTGATGTTAGACTGATTGGGCGGTAGTTAGAGATATTGATCTATCCCTTCTTGAAAATCAGTATTACATTAAGCTATCCTCAGGATTCTGGTACTACACCTGTTTTTTAAGGACATGTTAAACAACTTTGCTAAGGGCATACTAAGCTCTTCCTTACATTTCTAATACTCTGGCAAATATCTCATCGGGACCAGGTGACTTAAGGCTTTAGTTTGTCTATTTGCTTACTAACATCGTCACTAGTCACTACTATCTCCCTTAATTTGTTTTCTTCACTATCTCTGAATAGAGTCGGTTGCCTCGGGTATCATGTGTAGATTTTCGGTGGTGAAAACTGTTAATATTTATTCAAATTATTGCTCATTTCTCCGTCGTTATCAGTGAGCTTTCGCGAGTCTGACGTATTGGTCCAATCTTTTCTCGTGTTTTAGTTTGATACATTTGATAGAATCCTTTGGGGTTTGTCTTCGCCTCCCTTGCTATCCTACCTCATTATTCCTCTTTGCTTTCCTTATCTCGGTTTTAACTCTTTCGTAATACCCTATAATAGTCCGGAGGTGAATTTCGCCACGATTTATCCTTCTACTATATAGCCTTCCTTTGGCCAATGATGTTCTTTAAATAATTATTTATCCATTTAGGGTCATTGTTGTCT
>NW_024740567.1:0-25078 GCF_018991925.1 Homarus americanus | reverse complement strand
ATGCATTGCCTCCACGCACACACCCAGCCCCTCCCCCACACGTGACACACCCCAGCCCTCCCCACACGTGTACACACCCCAGCCTCCTCCCCACACACGTACACACCCCAGCCCTCCCCACACTCTACACACCCCAGCCTCCCCACACTTACACACCCCAGCCTCCCATACCCACACACCCCAACCTCCCCATACCCACACACCCCAACCCTCCCCATACCCACACACCCCCAACCCTCCCCATACCTACACACCCCAACCCTCCCCCACACCCACACCCCAGCCTCCCCACACCCACACCCCAGCCCCCCCACCCACACACCCCAGCCTCCCACACACCACACACCCCAGCCCCCACGTTCCACACACCCCAGCCTCCCCACCCACACACCCCAACCCCTCCCCCCACACCTACACACCCCAACCCTCCCCCACACCTACACTCCCCACTCTCCCCACACCTGCACTCCCCACTTTCTCCCCACATCGTTAACACAACTCATTTACAACTCTTCCTCAATTTATTAATTAAGGGGAAACTGCTATGGCTTTACACCCACTGACATTATTAGATAGGCCCTCTCTCCCTCCCTCTTTTTCTCTCCTTCCCTCCCTCTCTCCACCTCCCTCCCTCCGTGTCTCTCCACCTCTCCCTCCCTCCTTTCATCTCTCCTCCCTCCAACACCTGTACTCAACACCCATTAAATTTTAGGGTGACAGCAGACTCTAACAGAGACCTGTGTAGCATTAGCACATGTGACAGATTCTATAACAAGAGGTACCTGTATGGTTCAAGAAAATGTGATTAGACAAATGTGATGTAGTCGTAAAACATTAGGTTAGTTAGTTAGGGTTAGGTTATATAGGTTAGGTACATCTGTTGTTGGGTGATACTGTGACTATGGGCCTGAAGTCGGTGATAAACTCTAATATATACTCTGATCTATATACTATAGGACTAGCTGTGTCTGTCTGTCTGTCTGTCTGTCTGTGTGTGTGTGTGTGTGTGTGTGTGTGTGTGTGTGTGTGTGTGTGTGTGTGTGTGTGTGTGTGTGTGTGTGTGTGTGTGTGTGTGTGTGTGTTTGGGTAGTTGAAATGGCACAATCGTTTTTCATCAAATTTGGTGGAAAAATCGCAAAAATTCGTAGAGTGGAACAAACCTGGTCCTATGTCGATATTTCTTTAGAATGCATTGTTAAATTTTTATTTATGATGGAAAACGATGCCAGCTTCATGTATATTATATATCTATTATGTAATATTGTACTTCATTGTGTTAGTTTTGGAGGTATCCGACAGTGTATCCTGATTACATACACTGATGTTTTATGTAATTGTAATCAGTGTTGTGGACTTTTAAATATATTATTATTATTATTCAGTTTTTTTAGCCACTTAGGTGGTCTGTTTGTCGGTCTTGTGTTACGAATTCATCATTGTTCAGTGTCAGTATAGGAGGAACACCGAAATACCAGAGAAAACCTGCTGTGTTTAGTAGAGTCACACTGAATATTCTTGTCCCAATTCCGTCCTGGGATCGAAGTTGACGTAGTCGTAAGAGGTAAGCGTTGCAGATGTACACTATTTGATGTGTGTGGTGGTGACTGATTGAATACTGTACTTTGATTAGACTAAATTGTATTTTTCTCAAGATAGTCGACGCTAGAAGAAAAACTGTTGATTTTTTTAGTGGGTGTCTGGACAGGCTGAGGTGGTGCCGTGACGGGGAGGTCAAGGAGGTCATCTTGGCACAAATAAAGGTCAATCAAAAGGTCATATCCCCTGAACCACCACTTTGGGTTCACTGTTCCTGTACCACCACTTTTGTCATTTTCTGTACCACCACTTTTTAGTTACACTGTCCCCCGCTGGTTACCACTTTGGGTTACATTGTTTCTCTCCTACCACCACTTTGGGTTACATTGTTCTCTCTACTACTACTACTTTGGGTTACATTGTTCCCCTTCTACTACCACTTTGGGTTACATTGTTCTGTACCACCACTTTGGGTTACACTGTCCCCTGTACCACCACTTTGGGTTACACTGTCCCTCTGTACCACCACTTTGTTTTGACTGTCCCCTGTACCACCACAACACTGAGGTTCAGTGTGTGAGGTTCAGGTGTTTAATAAGACCTGTTGTTGTATTTGGTGATGGTGAGGGGGCAGAGTCTCTCTCTCTCTCTCTCTCTCTCTCTCTCAGCCCGTCCCATAAACGACTCTGATAGTGGATAAATTGATAACTTTTTCACCTTCATGTTTTTGTCTCAATAATAATAATAATAATTTACAGCTTATATATGGAATACAGTAGACACACATTACTGTATCCTAGAGCAACAAAAATGCATTACAGAAGCCATTACAGTGGAAATAACGAAGAAACAAAATTACAGTAAAGATTAACCGCTCCAAGAATTACAGAACTAAGACTTGGTTACAGAATCTGTTTGTCTTGTGATTAGATTATTGTTTTGATGGTGATTGTTGTTGGTTGTGATTGATTGGTGGATGAGGTGTTGTAGTTGTTGTTATTGTTGTTGTTATTGTTGTTACATTACGTAGTTACTCATGACCCACCTTGTAGTTACTCATGACCCACCATGTAGTTACTCATGACCCACCACGTATAGTTACTCATGACCCACCATGTAGTTACTCATGACCCACCATGTAGTTACTCGTTACCCACCACGTGGTTACTCATTACCCACCACGTATAGTTACTCATGACCCACCACGTATAGTTATTCATGACCCACCACGTATAGTTATCATGACCCACCACGTAGTTACTCATGACTCACCACGTATATTACTCATAACCCACCACGTATAGTTACTCATAACCCACCACGTAGTTACTCATTACCCACCACGTAGTTACTTCATGACTCCACCACGTTACTCATGCACCCACCACGTATAGTTACTCATTACCCACCACGTAGATTTCATGACCCACCACGTAGTTACTCATGACCCGCCACGTATAGTTACTATAACCCACTACGTAGTTACTATGACCCACCACGTAGTTACTCATGACCCACCATGTAGTTACCATGACCCACCACGAGTTACTCATGACCCACCACGTTACTCGAAGACCCACCACGTAGTTGTTTCATGACCCACCACGTAGTTACTCATGGACCCACCACGTAGTTACTTGCATGACCCACCACTTAACATCTAGTAAGTGTTTTACAACCACTTGATGCTTTTATGGTAATTCTGACTCTGACTTTTAGAGGTAAGGTGGTGGTGGTGGTGACGTCTCCCTGTTAACACGTGTTGTGGTGATGTGTGGTGATCTTGCCTCTTGGGCCTCGGTACATGTCGGGTTTAGTGTTGTTTGTGTGTCTTTAGCGGAAATATTATAATATGATCTCATATTATTGTATAAACTATTGTTGTCTGTATTAGATGAAGTATTATTTCCAATATTAATTAGGAGAACCATTTTATGGGTTCGCTTGTATGACATAGTGTTGCTTTACTGTTTTGGTGCTGACGTCGTTAGTACAGACATCACTTTATTGGTACTGGCGTCACTTTGGTGCTGACGTCACTGTTAGTATAGATGTCACTATTGGTACTGGCGTCACTATTGGTGCTGACGTCACTTTTGGTGCTGACGTCACTTGGTATTGACGTCATTGTTACACGCTTCTGGGTCATAATGTCACACGTCAAGGTCCTGTGACTCACTAATCTCTATTTTTTGGATTTGTTTATCCAGTCTCTGTGCCTGTCTCTCATGGCCTGTCCTGGCCTGGTGTGTCCGTCTTTTCATGGCCTTTCTGGCCTGGGTGCCCGTCTCTCATGGCCTGGTGTCCGTCTTTCATGGCCTTTCCTGGCCTGGTGCCCGTCTTTCATGGCCTTTCCTGGCCTGGTGCCCGCCTCATGGCATGGCCTAGTATCCGTCTTTCATGGAATAGCCTAGTGTCCGTCTCTCTTGGGATGGCCTGGTGTACATCTCTCATGGGCCTGGCCTGGTGCCCGTCCTTCGTGGCCTGACCTGGTGCCCGTCCTTCATGGCCTGACCTGGTGCCCGTCCTCTGGCCTGACCTGGTGCTCCGTCCTTCATGGCCTGGCCTGGTGCCCGTCCTTCATGGCTTCACCTGGTGCCCGTCCTTCATGGCCTGATCTGGTGCCCGTCTCTCATGGCCTGGCCTGGTCCGTCCCTCATGGTCTGGCCTGGTGCCCGTCCCTCATGGCCTGGCCTGGTGTCCCGTCCTTCATGGCCTGGCTCCTGGTCCGTCCTTCATGGCCTGCCTGGTGCTCCGTCCTTCTGGCCTGGCCTGGTGCCCGTCCTTCTGGCCTGGGCCTTCTGGTGCCCGTCCTCTCATGGCTCTGGCCTGGTGCTCCGTCCTTCATGGCCTGGCCTGGTGCCCGTCCTTCATGGCCTGGCCTGGTGCCCGTCCTTCATGGCTCCGGCCTGGTGCCTGGGTCCTCTGGCGGCCTGGCCTGTGCCCGTCTCCCATGGCCTGCCTGGTGCCCGTCCCATGGCCTGGCCTGGTGCCCGTCCTTCATGGCCTGGCCTGGTGCCTGTCCTTCATGGCTCCGGCCTGGTGCCCGTCCTCATGGCCTGGCCTGGTGCCCGTCCTTCATGGCCTGGCCTGGTGCCCGTCCTTCATGGCTCCAGCTCTGGTGCCTGGGTCCTCTCATGGCCTGGCCTGGTGCCCGTCCTCATGGCTCCGGCTTGGTGCCCGTCCCATGGTGCCTGGCCTGGTGCCCGTCCTTCATGGCCTGGCCTGGTGCCCGTCCTTCATGGCCTGGCCTGGTGCCTGTCCTTCATGGCCTGGCCTGGTGTCTGGTCCTTCATGGCCTGGCCTGGTGCCCGTCCTCATGCAGCCTGGCCTGGTGCCTGTCCTTCATGGCCTGGCCTGGTGCCCGTCCTTCATGGCCTGGCCTGAGCCCGTCCTTCATGGCCTGGCCTGGTGCCTGTCCTTCATGGCCTGGCCTGGTGCCCGTCCTTCATGGCCTGCCTGGTGCCCGTCCTTCATGGCTCCGGCCTGTGCCTGTCCTTCATGGCCTGGCCTGGTGCCCGTCCTTCATGGCCCGGCCTGGTGCCCGTCCTTCATGGCCTGGCCTGGTGCCCGTCCTTCATGGCCTGGCCTGGTGCCCGTCCTCATGGCCTGGCCTGGTGCTCCGTCCTTCTGGCTCCAGCCTGGTGCCCGTCCTTCATGGCCTGGCCTGGTGCCTGTCCTTCATGGCCTGGCCTGGTGCTCCGTCCTCATGGCCTGCCTGGTGCCCGTCCTTCATGGCCTGGCCTGGTGCCTGTCCTTCATGGCCTGGCCTGGTGCCTGTCCTTCATGGCTTGCCTGGTGCCCGTCCTTCATGGCCTGGCCTGGTGCCCGTCCTCTGGCCTGGCCTGGTGCCCGTCCTTCATGGCCTGGCCTGGTGCCCGTCTCCTTCATGGCTCCGGGCCTGGTGCCTGTCCTTCTGCAGCCTGGCCTGTGCCCGTCCTTCCATGGCCTGGCCTGGTGCTCCGTCCTTCATGGCCTGGGCCTGGTGCCCGTCCTTCATGGCCTGGCCTGGTGCTCCGTCCTTCATGGCCTGGCCTGGTGCCCTGTCCTTCATGGCCTGGCCTGGTGCCCGTCCTTCATGGCCTGGCCTGGTGCCCGTCCTCATGGCCTGGGCCTGGTGCCCGCTCCCAGGCCTGGCCTGGTGCCCATGTCCTTCATGGCCTGGCCTGGTGCCCGTCTCATGGCCTGGCCCTGGTCCCGTCCCGCGGCTCCGCCTGGTGCCTGGTCCCATGGCCTGGCCTGGTGCCCGTCCCCGCGGCCCGGCCTGGTGCCCGTCTCATGGCCTGGCCTGGTGCCTGTCCCTGCGGCCTGGGCCTGGTGCCTGTCTCATGGCTCTGCCTGGTGCCTGTCCTTCATGGCCTGGCCTGGTGCCCGTCCTTCTGGCCTGACCTGGTGCCTGTCTCATGGCCCCCTGGTGCCCTGTCCTTCATGGCCTGGCCTGGTGCCCGTCCATGGGACCTGGTGCCCGTCCTTCATGGCCTGGCGTGGTGCCCGTCTCTGGCGCGGGGCCTGGTGCCCGTCTTCATGGCCCGGCCTGGTGCCCCTAATATTCACTTGAACTTCACTCGGAGCATAAAAGATTATTATTATGTTTTAAAGGTCAATAACACAACAAGTACACACACACACACACGCACACACACACACACACACACACGCACACACACACACACACACACACACACACACACACACACACTCACCACACACACACACACACACACACACACACATCACACACACACGCACGCACACACACACACCAAGAAGTATCTTATGAGGGGGTCCGATGAATCTCAGAATGAACACTGTGACTCCTGTTGTCTCGGTAGTGTTGCAATCCTTCGTTCATTGTGTCACATTGTCTCGTATAAAATTGTAAATATAATTTTTGGAGAGTACATACATACATACATACGTACATGCATACATACATACATGCATCTTCAATATTTCACCCGGGATACTTATTAAAAGGAAGCATAATGTGTTGTCTAATGGTAGACCCTGCTGCCATATGGCATCACGAAAATTGACCAAGTCCCAGGTTGCTGATCTGACTTTCTGCTTCATTTACACAAAATTGCAGGGTCTCAATTGTTTCTCTTACTATTGACAAAACATACATACATATATTGTTTCTATTTTTTTTAATTTTTGTAGTAGTAGTACGTTTCCCAGGCCCCTGATGTGGGTCAGTGACCTGTGCCCGGGTGGGCTAATCCCCGAAAAAGGAAAAATGGGTGTTTCAGAATTGTCTTAACACCGAGGATAGTTTGTGTGCTCTAAGGGTGACTTAGGAATACAAGTGTCCGTTCCTTCGTCTATGTGTTGTGTGTGTGTCCTTGCGTCCGTGTATCTGTTCGTACGTCCTTGTGCATGTTGGTATATCTAGTTTGGTTGTCCGTATATCTGTGTTTATCCGTGTAATTGTGCATCTGTTTGTATATCCGTGTGATTATCCGTATATTTATGTGTCTGTCCATGTTTCTTTGTGACAGTCCGTACGTTCGTGAGTCTGTCTGTGCGCCAGGGAGTAAGTATTTTGACCCGACTTAGTGCAGCAGTAGTCGGTCACAGCACCACCTTGAAGCGCTTCTATAATTAGCATTTTTCTCTCCACGACCAGGGTAGTGGCTCGGGGTAGAGGCTCAGGGGTAGTGGCTCAGGGGTAGTGGCTCAGGGGTAGTGGAACAGGCTCAGGGGTAGTGGCTCGGGGTAGAGGCTCAGGGGTAGTGGCCAGGCTCAGAGGGTAATGACTCAGGGGTAGTGGCACAGGCTCAGGGGTAGCACAGGCTCAGGGGTAATGACTCAGGTAGTGGCACAGGCTCAGGGTAATGGCTCAGGCTCAGGGTAATGGCTCAGGCTCAGGGTAGTGGCTCAGGCTCAGGGGTAGTGGCTCAGGCTCAGGCAGTGGCTCAGGCCCAGGGGTAGTGGCTCAGGCTCAGGGCAGTGGCTCAGGCCTGGGGTAGTGGCTCAGGCTCAGGGGTAGTGGCTCAGGCTCAGGGGAGTGGCTCAGGCCCAGGTGCAGTGGCTCAGGCTCAGGTAGTGGCTCAGGCTCAGGGGGTAAGACTCAGGGGTAGTGGCACAGGTCAGGGGTAGTGGGCTCAGGGTAGAGGCTCAGGGGTAGAGGCTCAGGGGTAGTGGCTCAGGGTAGAGGCTCAGGGGTAGTGGCCCAGGCTCAGGGGTATGACTCAGGGGTAGGCACAGGCTCAGGGGTAATGGCCTCAGGCTCAGGGCAGGGCTCAGGCTCAGGGTAGTGGCTCAGCCTGGGGTAGTGGCTCAGGCCTGGGGTAGTGCCTCAGGCTCAGGGGTAGTGGCTCAGGCTCAGGGGTAATGGCTCAGGCTCAGGGGTAGTGGCTCAGGCTCAGGGGTAGTGGCTCAGGCTCAGGGGTAGTGGCTCAGGCCTGAGGGGTAGTGGCTCAGGCTCAGGGGTAGTGGCTCAGGCTCAGGGTAGTGGCTCAGGCTCAGGGGTAATGGCTCAGGCTCAGGGGTAGTGGCTCAGGCTCAGGGTAGTGGCTCAGGCTCAGGTAGTGGCTCAGGCTCAGGGGTAGTGGCTCAGGCTCAGGGGTAGTGGCTCAGGCCTCAGGGGTAGTGGCTCAGTGGGGCTCAGGGGGTAGTGGCTCAGGCTCAGGGGTAGTGGCTCAGCTCAGGGTAGTGGCTCAGGCTCAGGGGTAATGGCTCAGGTCGTGGCAGTGGGCTCAGGCTCAGGGGTAATGGCTCAGGCTCAGGGGTAGTGGCTCAGGCTCAGGGGTGGCCTGGGGCTCAGGGTAGTGGCTCAGGCTCAGGCAGTGGCTCAGCTCAGGGAGTGGCCTGTGCCTGGGCAGTGGCTCAGCCTGTGGGCAGTGGCTCAGGCTGGGTAGGTGGCTCAGGCTCAGGGGAGTGGCTCAGGCTCAGGGGTAATGGCTCAGGCCTCAGGGTGGTGGCCCAGGCTCAGGGGTAGTGTGGCTCAGGCCTGTGTAGTGGCTCAGGCTCAGGGTAATGGCTCAGGCCTGTGGGGTGTGGCTCAGGCCCAGGGTAGTGGCTCAGCTCAGGGCATGGCTCAGGCTCAGGGGCAGTGGCTCAGGCTCAGGGGTAGTGGCCCAGGCCAGGGTAGGGCTCAGGCTCAGTGGTGTGGCTTCAGGCTCAGGGGTGGCTCAGGCTCAGGGGTAGTGGCTCAGGCTGGGCAGTGGGGCCTGTGGCAGGCCTCAGGGGCCTGTGAGTGGCCCAGGCTCAGGGCAGGCCCAGCCCAGGTAGGCTCAGGCCCAGGGGGTAGTGGCTCAGGCCTGGTAGTGGCTGAGGCTCAGGTGGTGGCTCAGGCCTGTGGGGTAGTGGCTCAGCTCAGGGGGTAGTGGCTCAGGCTCAGGGTAGTGGCTCAGGCCTCGGTGGGCAGTGGCTCAGCTCAGGGGTATGGCTCAGGCTCAGGTGTGCTGCCCAGGCAGGGCTCAGGGTAACAGACTCAGGGGAGTGGCTCAGGCTCAGGCAGTGGCTCAGGCCAGGGGTAGTGGCTCAGGCTCAGGGGGCAGTGGCTCAGGCTCAGGTGGTGCTCAGGCTCAGGGGTAATGGCTCAGGCTCAGGGGTAGTGGCTCAGGCTGAGGGGTAGTGGCTCAGGGCTCAGGGGTAGTGGCTCAGGCTCAGGGGTAGTGGCTCAGCTCAGGGGAATGGTCAGCTCAGGGGTAGTGGCTCGTGGCTCAGGGGTAGTGGCTCAGGCTCAGGGGTAATGACTCAGGGTAGGCTCAGGCTCAGGGTAGTGGCACAGAATTAGGGGTAGTGGCACAGTCATAGGGATTGTGGCACCGGCTCAGGGTAGTGGCACAGGCTCAGGGGTAGTGGCATGGAGCTCAGGGTGAGGCACAGACTCAGAGGTAGTGGCAGGCTCAGGGGAAGTACAGGCTCAGGGGTAGGCACAGGCTCAGAGGTAGTGGCACAGGCTCAGGGGTAGTGGCACAGGCTCAGGGTAATGGCACAGGCTCAGGGGTAGTGGCACAGGCTCAGGGGTAGTGGCACAGGCTCAGGGGTAGTGGGCACAGGCTCAGGGGTAGGCACAGGCTCAGGGGTAGTGGCACAGGCTCAGGGTAGTAAAAGGTGGCTCAGGGTGGTGTGGCACAGGCTCAGGGGTATGGCACAGACTTAGGTAGTGTGCACAGTCATAGGGATTGTGGCACTGGCTCAGGGGTAGTGTGCACAGCTCAGGGTAGTGGCTCAGGCTCAGGGGTAGTGGCACAGGCTCAGGGGGTGTGCACAGACTTAGGGGTAGTGGCACAGGCTCAGGTAGGCACAGGCTCAGGGTAGTGGCACAGACTTAGGGGAGTGGCGGCGTCGCGTGTTGTGTTGTGTTCATAGTTAACACTTCACTGCTGCTCCACGTCGACCTTTTTCGCTAATATTCACTAAAGCTGTTATGAGCCGCCTGACCCCTATATGTGTGTATATATATGTATGTATGTATGCATGTGTATGTCTATCTGTGTCTGTATGTCTGTCTGATGTGTGTGTGTGTGTGTGTGTGAATGTATTAGGTGTGTGTGTGTGTGTATGTGATGTGGGGTATACGTATGTATGTATGTATGTATGTATGTGTATGTATGTATGTATGTATGTATGTATGTATGGCCTATTAAACCACCATGTCTGTTTCTTCCACAATTTAAACCTCCAAACACTGTGTCATTAAACCAAGCCATATCTCCTAAATATTTCCGTATTGTCTCAACATACTTGGGACTTTCTGCACTTACCATCGGTGCCAAACGTACGATAAAAATCTCACTATTTTCACTAATTTCAACTCACTTTGATGTCAATATGTCAAATAATTCTGTTCAGTGTAAATTTGGTCTTAAGTGTGGGGAGTAAATAGAAATTGGTTGGAAAATAGTCCAAATTGGGGAGAGGTGGGGAGTATGGTGGGTGAATGTGGCGTCGTTGGCACTTATTTCCATGTAATCGCCATATTTTATTTCAATTCGCCATCAAACACCACTTAACATATTTAACGACGTACCTGGATCATTAACACTGTACACGCCCCCCCGACACCTGTGATAAAAGGTTAATTAGTTATTAATTGATGTTTTCGTGTAAGTAAAGGTATACTGTATTCACTTCATGATACAGTCACGGGAGCTGTATTGCTGTATTTTACCTGTATTTGAGGCTGTAGTCTGTAATGGTGTTGATAGTTCTCTCTCTCTGAGTTGGTGGGTTCTCCTATCTGGGTGGGTATCTCAACTGGATGGGTTCTCTGTCACAGCTGGTGGGGTTCTCTCAGTTGGGTGGGTTCTCTCAGTTGGTGGGGTTCTCTCTCTCACTTGGGTGGAACTCTCTCATCTTGGTGGGTCTCATTCATCTGGGTGGGTTTCTCTCTATCTGGGTGGGTCGCTCTCAGCCTGGTGGGGTCTTAACAGATTCAACCCACCCCAATTTCACAGATGAATCAGATTTAAACGCACCCAAATTTCTAAAGGGGAATCGGATTTAACCCGCCGATTTCTAAGGGAATCATATTTTAACCCTCAATTTCTAAATGGGAATCCGATTACACCCCGAATTTAGAATCCGATTTAAACCCTATAAATCGCGTTAAAACCACACCGATTTTTGTAAAGGAAATCAGATTTAACCCGCCCCGATTTCTAGGATACTCATGACTCACTATAGCGCCCTACACTTAATCCTGTAGGCTAATAAGGACGCTTGGCATTATGTGCCTGACCTCCTCCCTGTAGACCAAGGCATAAAAACTAGCTTGACTTTATCCCTCAGGGCAGCAATGCTAGTGGGTTGGGTGAGAGGGGAGAGGGGTGATGAGGGGTGGGGTGTTAGTGGAAGGGATGTGGGTGGATGGGTGAGAAAATGGAAGTGGGGAGAGAGAGAGAGAGAGATAAAACCAGATAAGTCAGGTCAGGTAAAGTGTAGGCGCCGCCTCCTTCTCCTTCCGGTAGGTCGACCAGTCAGGTCAGAGGCCATCTAACCCCTCATCCTAACCCCTTCCCCTCGAATAATTAGCCTCCGCTCAGGTAAATCTGAAATCTAAATCTTCTCTTTCCCTCTCCTTTTCTCTCACTCCCTCATCATTCTCGCTCTCACCCTATCCTCCTCCTCTCACAAAGAACATAAGAAAATAAGGAGTCTGCAATAGGCCGTTTGGCTGTGCACGCTGCTCCTGTCGAGAATTCCTCCTCTATCATCCATGAATCCATCTAGCCTCCTTTTGAAACTTTCCAGCGTTCAGCACTTACTACAAAGTTGCTAAGCTTGTTCCACTCGTCCACCACCCTATTTGTGAACCAGTTCCTTCCTATCTCCCTCCTAAACCTAAGCTTATCCAACAAATCCGTTGTTCGAGTCCTATCCTGCTCGGATATTATAAGAACTTTATCTATATCCCCTATATTGATTCCTTTCACCCACTTAAATACTTCTATCATATCTCCCTGCACTCTTCGTCTTTCTAGGGAATGCAAGTCAAGTTTCTTTAACCTATCCTGATATGGAGGGATTCTAAGTCCCGGAATCATTTTCGTCATTCTTCGCTGCACCGACTCTAGTGCATTCTATAAGGGCACCAGAACTGAACCGCATAATCGAAATGCGGCTTGACTAGCGCAAGATATAGTTTCAATAAGACCTCTGCACTCTTATTACTTACACTTCTAGATATAAAACCCAATACTCTGTTTGCCTTATTATTAGTCTCGTCTCTCTCGTGTGTGTGTGTGTGTGTGTGTGTGCGTGTGCGTGTGTGTGTGTGTGTGTGTGTGGTCCTTCTATAGAGAGCAGATATGTGAATCCTTGGGAAGTTACAGTTGGATTCAGGTGCATTTTAAGTGGTATTCACGGTGGAGGTCGGGTGTGTGAACTTGAGAGGACGACGGTCCATTTGTGACAGTAAATCAGTGAACAAGAGACTGTCAAGGTGAGGAGAGAGGAGAGAGGGAGAGAGGAGAGAGAGGGCGCGGAGAGACAAGTACTCTCTACAAGGGGAGGTGGAGGTTGTGTGAGAGTTATCCCCTCACTCAGACCTTGACACGGGGCCGTGGAAACCTCGCACCACCACCACCTGAGGGTTTACCTCCCCCGCCAGGTAAACATCCTACCACAAAAACACCGCCAGTACGGGCACTCACCGCCAGGCGATCTCCTCCACCATGAAGTGACACTGTAAATGGAAGTTACTCCAGACTTAAGTTCGCTCCTGCCCTTTCATTTCAAGAGGACCATAAACTTATTCACCCTACCTCCCTCTACCCCCATCTCCCTCTCAATAGTCACACACTAATTGAAGTTACACAAGCGAACATTTTCCCGCGCTTTGCATGGCGCTCTTTTATGTGGCCCTCACAAAACCCGGTAGTGTGACCCAGCTGTTAAATGATGATGAAGCTCTCCTCACCTGGCGCTACACCTGTTGAAGCTCTCCTCACCTGGCGCTACACCTGGTGAAGCTCTCTCACCTGGCGCTACACCTGTTGAAGCTCTCATCACTGGCATACACCTGTTGAAGCTCTCATCACCTGGCGCTACACCTGTTAAACTCATCACCCTGGCGCTACACCGTTGAAAGCTCTCATCTGCCTGGCGCTACACCAAACTCTCCTCACCTAGCGCTACACCCGTTGACTCTCTCATCACCTAACTTCCACACCTATTGAAGCTCATCACCTGGCGCTACACCCGTTGAAGCTCTCTCCTCACCTGGCACTACACCGTTGAAGCTCTCCTCACCTAGCACTACCTGTTGCAGCTCTCCTCACCTGGCTTTTCACACCTGTTGAAGCTCTCCTCACCTGGCACTACACCCGTTGAAGCTCTCCTCACCTGAGTTAATGAAAAAAAATTACAAAAATGTGTCTCTTTTTAATCGTTCTTGGTTCTCTGTTCTGTTCTCTTTTTGCTACTTTCTGCCCTCCTCCTCCTCTTCCTTTCTTCCTTCTACCCTCCTCCTTACTCTCTTCTAACTTTCTTCTACCCTCCACGCCTCTTCCTTTCTTCCCTTCCTACCCTCCTCTCCACTTCTTCCTTCTCCTCCTCCTCTTCGCTTTCTTCTGCCTTCCTCTCCCTCTTCCTACATTTCCTCTCTCCTCTTCCTTCCCTACCCCCTCTCCCTCGTCGTTCCTTCTTTCTCTTCTCCTACCCACTACACCCTCTTCATACCTACCTTCCTCTCCTCTCTTCCTTCCTTCCTACCCTCCTCCCTACCTTCCTACCTCCTTCCTCTTAGCCCCCCCCAATCTTTACCTTGTATATACTTCCCCTACCTGGGCCTCGGTACCTGCAGGTAAGACATGTACAGACATTAGAATCCCACTGGGTGGAGGTAATGTCATCTCCGGTTTCTGTTTGTGGAAGTAAGCTGTTGTGTAACCTTATTGAATGATGGTTGGAGTTACGCCCCTGGATGACCACAGTACGGGGTTCGAGACTCTGCATACATATAAGAGATAGAATGGAAGAAACTGCAGCGAGCCCTGTTGGTCCCATACTGGGCAGTCCCATTTTTTAACCCCTATTGCTCATATATCCATCCAACCTACTGTATGTTTGAAGCTATCAGCGTGTTCGAGTTAATGATGTTTGGTAACTTGTTCCACTCATCCACACTACTCTATTTCCAAACCAATGTTTACCAATCTCGCGCCTAAATCTAAATTTGTCTAATTTAAAACCATTGTTGCGAGGTTCGCTCCTGGTTGGATAGTTTTGAGTACCTTTGTATGTCACCTTTGTTTAGTCCTGACTTTCCATTATACCACCTCTATCATGTCGTCCCTGTAGAGACACCTAATTATCTAGCTGCTGCTCCTGTGCTTCACCTTCGTCAGTGTGTGGAAGAAAGGCAGGTTAGGTTCACTACAAGGGGCCTCCAGAGTCAAATGTAAACTAATATTTTCATTGGGATTGGCTGTGTGTGTGTGTGTGTGTGTGTGTGTGTGTGTGTGTGTGTGTGTGTGTGTGAATAGTCCCCCACTCATGGGTTCCAATCGTGATAGTTAGGTTAGTTTAGTTTTTAGTTGGTTAGTTTGGTTTTTTTGGGGTTAAGATAAGGTAGGTTAGGTTAGGATTGGGTTACGTTAGATATTAGGTTAGGGTTGGGTTACGTTTAGATAATGTTAGGTTTTCTTCTGGACGAAGCCCATACGTAACAAATATTTGCATTTCACCTCCTCCTCTCTACGTCCCAATAATATGACAGAACAAGATCATGGTTACCTCAACTTCTTATAAGGAGACTGAACTCTATTGTGTGGCAGCGTTAGAGGTAGAAGGGGTAGTGTTTAATGACCTACCTATTGAGCAGGGATGTTTAGTGAACCATTGTGGTGTTGGGCAGTGGTGGGGGCACACCTTAGCGACGCCTCCGACCTCACCACCAACCGTCACCACGACTTTCCCCACACTGAGTAAGTACAGGTCTGTGTGGTGATAAACATCTACCTTGGACTATCTCTCACTTACCTCCCCTCACCTCTACCACCTCCTTACCTCACCCCCACTCCCCACCCACCTCACTCTAGCACCGCACCCACCCCACCAACTCACTCTCACCTCGCCTCACCTCACCCTGTAGTGGTGTGGCTAAGCACGTTCCCTCACAAATCAAAGGTCCAGGGTTGGAATCTCTGCTATTACGACATAATTCTTTTACCCTTGTCTATCCCAGCAGTGATTGGTTGTTGGTCCTGGTATAAATATATGTCTGTATCTATCTTCTATTGTGTCTGTGTGTTTGTCTATCTCTCTTATCTCTCCTTTATACCTCTTAACACGGGGTCAGGTCAGTGGGGGTGTGGTTGTCGTGGCTGACGCGTCTACCACGATCTGTGTGCTGGGTGACCCCCTTGTCTAGCCATCCTCTCCGTCACCAAGGTCCTTCACCGCCATCCTACACACGTCGGGGAGGTCCAGCGGGAGGTGGTGGTGGCTAGTCTCATGGTGGTGGGTGGTAGGATATAATAGTGGTGGTTGTGGTTTGGTGGTAGGAATGATAGTGATGGTGGGAATGATAGTGGTGGTTGTCGTGGTTAGTGGTAGGAATGATAGTGGTGAGTTTATAAATTGGTTGTGGTAGAATAAAACACTAGTAGTGGTGGAATAAGAACATAAGAACATAGAATGGAGGAAACTGCAGCGGGCCTATTGTTCATACTGGGACAGTCCGTTTACACCCAATATTGCTCATATAAGCATCCAACCTATGTTTGAAGCTATTCAGCGTATTCGAGCTAATGATGATATTTGGTAACTTGTTCCATTCATCCACTACTCTGTTTCCAAACCAGTGTTTACCGATTTCACGCCTAAATCTAAATTTATCTAATTTAAAACCATTGTTACGAGTTCGCTCCTGGTTGGATAGTTTGAGTACCTTTGTAATGTCCCCTTTGTTTAGCCCTGCCTTCCACTTATACACCTCTATCAGGTCGCCCCTCGCTCTA
The DNA here is from genome assembly GCF_018991925.1 of Homarus americanus. Taxonomy (NCBI): domain Eukaryota; kingdom Metazoa; phylum Arthropoda; class Malacostraca; order Decapoda; family Nephropidae; genus Homarus; species Homarus americanus. Next base: position 9,125 of record NW_024740567.1, on the reverse strand, counting down.
CGTCTCTCGAGCGAGTGCAAATTAAGATGCTTTAACCTGTCTCTATACTCAAGTTTCCTAATGCCCGGGATTAGTCTTGTCATTCTCCTCTGAATTCTTTCCAAGGATTCTATATCCATTCTGTAATACGGTGATCAGAACTGAACTGCGTAATCCAGGTGTGGTCTCACAAGAGCAAGATACAGTTTTAGGATGACCTCGCTAGTCTTGTAACTAACACTCCTTTGTATGAACCCAAGTACTGTATTAGCCTTGTTACGAGCAAAAACACATTGTTTACTTGGCTTAAGGTTCCTACTTATCATTACTCCTAAATCTCTCTCGCAGTCGGATTTCTCTATGGCATCGTTGTTCATCTGGTATCTGGTTTAGAACATAAGAACATAAGAAAGTGGGATACTGCAGGAGGCCGACTGGCCCATACAGGGCAGATCCCTTTCACACCCATCCCAGCACTTCCATGTGCCTATCGAACTTCGTCTTGAAGCTCCCTAGCGTCCCCGATCCTACTATAGCACTCGGTAGCCTATTCCACATATCCACAACTCTATTACTAAACCAGTGCTTGCCTATATCCTTTCTGAATCGGAATTTATCTAATTTAAAGCCATTTGTTCTAGTTATTTCGTTATTACTGAGCTTCAGAACATCTTCCATTTTACCCCTGTTAATCCCACTTACCCACTTGAACACCTCTATCATATCTCCCCAATCCTACGCCTCTAATGAATGCTTCCAAGCTTTTCAAAGGCCCTTCATATGGAAGGTTTCCTAATATTATGGATCATTTTTGTCATTCTTCTTGTACTCTCTCCAAAGAATCTATATGTCCATTCCATAATAAGACACCAGAACTGAAACCGCATAATCCATGTGTGGCCTCACTAATGCTAGGTTTCCTGTTTACATCTCCTATACTGAGTAATTTTACATTTGTTTGTCGACGTTGAATTTCATCTGCCATTTTTCAGACCATTCGAAAAATTTGTTTAGATCTTCCTGTAGTTTTGCCGAGTCCCTCGCTTCGATTTTGATAACACGTCCTATTTTGCGTCATCGCCAAATTCATTTATGTTGCTGTCTATGCCGATATCTATGTCGTTTATGTATATAATAAATAATAATGGTCCAAGTACTGAGCCTTGGGGAACTCCACTTGTGACGTTGCTCCAATAGGACTTAGTGCCGTTAATGCTCACTCGCTGTTTCCTGTCCTGTAACCACGCCCTAATCCATTTAAGGATGTCACCTTTGATGCCACGAGCTTCTACCTTTCTAATTAGTCTTTTGTGGGGGACTCTGTCGAAGGCTTTGCTAAAGTCGAGATGTACCACATCATAATTGTGCCCCTCGTCCACCGATTCGAAAACTGATGAAAAGAATGTTAATAGATTAGTTAGGCAAGAACGTCCGCTTGTGAAGCCATGCTGGGAATCATTGATTAATCGGTGCTTCTCCAGGTGATTTCGAATAGAGTTTGAAATGATTGCTTCCAGTAATTTGCCTACGATTGATGTTAGATTGATTGGGCGGTAGTTAGAGGATAGTGATCTATCCCCCTTCTTGAAAATCGGTATTTCATTCGCTATCCTCCAGGATTCTGGTGCTACACATGTTTTTAAGGACATGTTAAACACCTTTGCTAAGGGCATACTAAGCTCTTCCTTACATTCCTTTAATACTCTGGCAAATATCTCATCTGGACCAGGTGACTTATTAGGCTTTAGTTTGTCTATTTGCTTACTAACATCGTTACTAGTCACTACTATCTCACTTAATTTGTTTTCTTCACTATCTCTGAATAGAGTCGGTGCCTCGGGTATCATGTTTAAATTTTCCGTGGTGAAAACTGTTGAAAAATATTTATTCAAATTATTGCTCATTTCTCCGTCGTTATCAGTGAGCTCGCCGGAGTCTGACCGTATTGGTCCAATCTTTTCTCGTGTTTTAGTTTGATACATTTGGTAGAATCCTATGGGGTTTGTCTTCGCCTCCCTTGCTATCCTTACCTCATTATTCCTCTTTGCTTTCCTTATCTTGGTTTTAACCCTACTCGCCAATACCCTATAATAGTCCCGGAGGTGAATTTCGCCACGATTTATCCTTCTACCTATAGCCTTCCTTTGGCTAATGATGTTCTTTAAATAATTATTTATCCATTTAGGGTCATTGTTGTCTGATCTGAGTTTTTTTCTGAGTGGTGGGAATGATGGTGGTGGTGGTAGTAGCGGATGGTAGGAATGATAGTGGTTGTTAGGAAAATGTACTTAATATTGGAAGAACAAATCTGCCAATGTATACAGCCTTAACAACATCAACCTGGAGAAGTCGACTTGTGAAAGAGACTTAGGGGTACTTGTAAGCCCGGACCTACGGCCTAGAAAACAGTGCGTTAATGTTCGAAATAAGGCAAACAGAGTATTGGGTTTTATATCTAGAAGTGTAAGTAATAAGAGTGCAGAGGTCTTATTGCAACTACATCTTGCGCTAGTCAGGCCGCACCTCGATTATGCGGTTCAGTTCTGGTGCCCTTATTATAGAATGGATTCACTGGAGTCGGTGCAGCGAGGAATGACGAAAATGATTCCAGGATTTAGAAACCTTCCATATCAAGATAGGTTAAAGAAACTAAACTTGCATTACCTAGAAAGACGAAAAGTGCAGGGAGATATGATAGAAGTATTTAAGTGGGTGAAAGGAATCAATAAAGGAGATATAGATAAAGTTCTTATAATATCCGAGCAGGATAGGACTCATAGCAACGGATTCAAGTTGGATAAGTTTAGGTTTAGGAGGGAGATAGGAAGGAACTGGTTCACAAATAGGGTGGTGGACGAGTGGAACAAGCTTAGCAACATTGTAGTAAGTGCGGGAACTCTGGAAAGTTTCAAAAGGAGGCTAGATAGATTCATGGATGATAGAGAGTGGTAGTAACTCGACAGGAGCTGCCATGCACAGACCAACCGGCCTATTGCAGACTCCTTATTTTTTTATGTTCTTATGTTTAATCTATTTGACTAAAGGTAAAGTTGCCTACTATACAGACTTTGCTCTGTATGGAAGTCCTGCGCATTTCATCCCAAATAAGTCGGTGGTGGATGATGTTTGTAATGGTGACGGTGGTTGGCGTTGTGGTGGGGTGGGGTGTTGGTGGTTAAAGGTAGTCTTTATGGTGGTGGTTGAGGTTGACCTAGCCTAACTTAGCTCTACCTCTGTGTGTGTGTGTGTGACCTGATTAAACCAGCTGAGTTGTGGCCACTGAACAAGGAATTATGGTGTCAGGGAGAAGAGAAAGGAAGTAGAAGGTATGGTGGGAGAGAAGGGGGGATTGGCAGTTTGAATGGCGGATAGAGAGAGATGGGTGAGTGGGGGAGGGTGGATGTGGCAGCGGGGAAGGTGGGTGTGGATGAGTTGGGTTAGTGATGAACTATGGCGACTTACTCCATCTCTCATTTCCCTCCCTCCTTCCCTGCCTCCCTGTCACCAGCACAAGATGGAGCACCGTCAGTATGAGCGGGATGTTGAGAGGTAATGATGGGAGCAGCAGGCGACGGAAGCTGTGAGCCTCACGGTCGTCCTGCAGGCAGCCGCTGGAGATCCACATCTGGCGTTGATGAGAGACCCGCCATGTTGCCTCACTCTCGCCTCGTTCTTCTCTCAACCACTACACGATGCGGAATTAAATTTATTGTACATTTATATCATCTGTTTGTAAAGTACCTCAACACAGCCCACCGTCACTCTAAACTTACTTACTTCTAACATAAACAATAATCTTAGTATACAAGGAGGAACCACCAGTACTTATCACACGCGTAGTTAATACAAGGAGGAACCACCAGTACTTATCACACGCGTAGTTAATACAAGGAGGAACCACCAGTACTTATCACACGCGTAGTTAATACAAGGAGGAACCACCAGTACTTATCACACGCGTAGTTAATACAAGGAGGAACCACCAGCACTTATCACACGCGTAGTTAATACAAGGAGGAACCACCAGTACTTATCACACGCGTAGTTAATACAAGGAGGAACCACCAGTACTTATCACACGCGTAGTTAATACAAGGAGGAACCACCAGTACTTATCACACGCGTAGTTAATACAAGGAGGAACCACCAGCACTTATCACACGCGTAGTTAATACAAGGAGGAACCACCAGTACTTATCACACGCGTAGTTAATACAAGGAGGAACCACCAGTACTTATCACACGCGTAGTTAATACAAGGAGGAACCACCAGTACTTATCACACGCGTAGTTAATACAAGGAGGAACCACCAGGCATTTATCAAGGATATGTAGTTAATACAAGGAGGAACCACCAGCACTTATCGTTAACGCAGTTAATACAAGGAGGAACCGTACCAGTACTTATCACACGCCAGAGTTAATACAAGGAGTGTCCACCAGTACTTATCACACGCGTAGTTAATAATACATGAGGAACCACTAGTAAGTATTTATCAGCACGCGTAGTTAATACAAGGAGGAACCACCAGTACTTATCACACGCGTAGTTAATACAAGGAGGAACCACCAGCACTTATCACACGCGTAGTTAATACAAGGAGGAACCACCAGTACTTATCACACGCGTAGTTAATACAAGGAGGAACCACCAGTACTTATCACACGCGTAGTTAATACAAGGAGGAACCACCAGTACTTATCACACGCGTAGTTAATACAAGGAGGAACCACCAGTACTTATCACACGCGTAGTTAATACAAGGAGGAACCACCAGTACTTATCACACGCGTAGTTAATACAAGGAGGAACCACCAGTACTTATCACACGCGTAGTTAATACAAGGAGGAACCACCAGTACTTATCACACGCGTAGTTAATACAAGGAGGAACCACCAGTACTTATCACACGCGTAGTTAATACAAGGAGGAACCACCAGGACTTATCACACGCGTAGTTAATACAAGGAGGAACCACCAGTACTTATCACACGCTAAAGTTAATACAAGGAGGAACCACTATAATTTATCACACGCGAAGTTAATACAAGGAGGAACCACCAGTACTTATCACACGCGAGTTGGTTGGCTGGGCGAGGAACCACTAGCATTTATCACACGCCGTAGTTAATGCTGCTGAGAAACCTACCAGTACTTATCACACGCGTAGTTAATACAAGGAGGAACCACAGTATTTATCACACGCGTAGTTAATACAAGGAGAACCACCAGTACTTATCACACGCGTAGTTAATACAAGGAGGAACCACCAGTACTTATCACACGCGTAGTTAATACAAGGAGGAACCACCAGTACTTATCACACGCGTAGTTAATACAAGGAGGAACCACCAGCACTTATCACACGCGTAGTTAATACAAGGAGGAACCACCAGTACTTATCACACGCGTAGTTAATACAAGGAGGAACCACCAGTACTTATCACACGCGTAGTTAATACAAGGAGGAACCACCAGCACTTATCACACGCGTAGTTAATACAAGGAGGAACCACCAGCACTTATCACACGCGTAGTTAATACAAGGAGGAACCACCAGCACTTATCACACGCGTAGTTAATTGTTTTGTGTACAGATGAGGACGAGTCGATGGATAGGTCGTTTTGGGTCACTGGGCTGAAATTATTTCTCGGAGAATTGAGTGTAGTGTGTGTGATGGAGGGAAGAGTTGCCTTACACACACACACACACACACACACACACGCTGTAACAATGATTAATTTAGGGTATTATTTACCTTTTTATTTTCTTATGATTTTTCTTTATTCTCTATATTTTTCCTTCTTTATTATCTAGTTATCTTTTATTCTGTGTTCGTTATACTTTTATGCTGGTGAGATGGTGGAAGTGGAGGAAGAATTGAGGAAGGAGGGAGGTACTTGTTTATGCTTGAGGGGAGGGTGTGGTCTGGCAGTGAGGCCTACAGTTGGTCCTCACGCCAAGGGGAGACTGAGGAAGACTTGATAGGTAGAGAAAGGCCGGTAGCTGGGGAGTGAGACTATGTTAATTCATATGGTTCTCTGTATTATTGCATACACCAAAAGACACTTACAAATGACAGTGCTCTACTCCATACACAAGAGAATTGGGAACTAATCATAACGGTTCTTTAACGACGTTACTCAAAATAAACAGTTACACTTCAAAACAATAACCTATCTCCTTATCTAGCTAACCAGGGGTCACAGAATCACAATACATTTCGTGAGATGGATAAAACCTAAAAGGTACTCACATTATACCCCGTCATATGAGAAGACTCCCACATGCACCCACTCCTAACTCTCCAAAACCTGACTGTGTCGCCCACAAAGGGACACCACCTCATCATTACATCACGTCTCACAGGTTTTTTTATTGGTTCAGGCCTAAGGCACTCACACTCACAGGTCCTTTGCGATTGGCTCGAACACTCAGGTGGGAAACACTCGTCACAGTGTTACAACACACACACACACACACACACTCTGTGGCCAAGCTAACGTCAGACCTGGGTTTATATATTTTGTTCATCCTAAAATCACTGACCAGGTAGTTTAGTTTGCGTTTAGTTGGGTAATGTTAGGTTGTGTTAGGGTTATGTTACATTTGGCTTGGTTGTGTTCCGGGTCCAGGGATTAGAGCCCCCCCCCCCTAACGCATACAGGTAAACCGTCGGGAAATGTAATTACCAAATAAAATAAATTCCTCTAGAATGATAAAATACAGTAAAAAAAATATATATATATTTATATAAGTTTTCGTTGAACAGAAAAGTATTAGTTTAACGACAGAGCAAAGAAACTATGTAAGAATTTAAGGATTAACGTGAGATCACTTACAAACTTTCCATTGTATTAAACATTGAATAAATGACCGCTATTACCGATGTGACGTCGTTATTTAACGATTGCTAATGACGCTAAACTTGGGTAGAACTTGGTCAAGAGGGTGAGTGTATGTAGATGAACCCGTGAAGTAGATCGAAATAAAGCTTTTTTCTATTGTGAAACCTATTTTAATGGCTTGATGTGTGTGTGTGTGTGTAAATTCGGAGAACAAAATAATAATAAAAAGATCCTTGGTGTATCTAGCTTAATTTTGTTTTGTTACTGATCAGCTGTTTTGAACCACGTGCGTATGTTGTTGTTGTGTTGTTTACAGTAGAGTGCCGTGTTGTTGCTTTATCTTTCCACTGTCCTCTTGGCGTCCAGGAGTCCTTCAGGCTCTTGAGGACGAGCCAGATTTATTATATATACACTTGAAAGTTGCCAGGTGTGTGAGGGAGATGGGGGGAGATGGTGGGTGTGATTGGAACAAGAGAGATGGAGGTAGGAGTGATGGAGAAATGGGTGGTGGGTGTGAGGGAAACAAGGACGATGTAGGTGGGAGGGAGAGAAGGGTTTTAGTTTAGTTTAACAAATTTATTGGCAAACCTTGTAGTACAGTTTGCCTATTCTGAGTAATTCTGTCAGGTTTTGACACTGAGGGTGGTATCACTTCTCACTGCCACGCAGGACAGAGAATACAAGAACAAAAGAATGGAGGAAACTGCAGCGGACCTATTGTCCCATACTGGGCAGTCCCGTTTACACCCAACCCCTATTGCTCATATAAGCATCCAACCTATGTTTGAAGCTATTCAGCGTATTCGAGTTAATGATGATATTTGGTAACTTGTTCCATTCATCCACTACTCCGTTTCCAAACCAGTGTTTACCTATTTCACGACTGAATCTAAATTTGTCTAATTTAAAACCATTGTTACGAGTTCGCTCCTGGTTGATAGTTTGAGTACCTTTGTACGTCCCCTTTGTTTAGCCCTGCCTTCCACTTATACACCTCTATATCAGGTCGCCCCTCGCCTCTACGTCTTCGAGGAGTGCAAATTAAGATGCTTTAACCTGTCTCTATGCTCAGCGTCTTAACAATGCCCGGATTAGTCTTGTTGTTCTCCTGAATTATTTCCATGATTCTATATCCATTCTGTAATACGGTGACCAAAACTGGCGAATCCAGGTGTGGTCTCACAAGAGCAAGATACAGTTTTAGGATGACCTCGCTAGTCTTGTAATTAACACTCCTTTGTATGAACCGAAGTACTTTATTAGCCTTGTTAAGAGCAAAAACACATTGTTTACTTGGTTTAAGGTTCCTACTTATCATTACTCCTAAATCTCTCTCGCAGTCGGATTTCTCTATGGCATCGTTGTTCATCTGGTATCTGGTTTCCCTGTTTACATCTCCTATACTGAGTACTTTACATTTGTCCACGTTGAATTTCATCTGCCATTTTTCAGACCATTCGAAAAATTTGTTTAGATCTTCCTGTAGTTTTGCGGAGTCCTCTTCAGATTTAATTACACGTCCTATTTTAGTGTCATTAGCAAATTTGTTTATGTTGCTGTCTATGCCGATATCTATGTCGTTTATGTATATAATAAATAATAATGGTCCAAGTACTGAGCCTTGGGGAACTCCACTTGTGACGTTGCTCCAATGGGACTTAGTGCCATTAATGCTCACTGCTGTTTCCTGTCCTGTAACCACGCCCTAATCCATTTAAGGATATTACCTTTGATGCCATGTGCTTCTACCTTTCTAATTAGTCTTTCGTGGGGGACTCTGTCGAAGGCTTTGCTAAAGTCGAGATATACCACATCATAATTGTGCCCCTCGTCCACCGATTCGAAAACTGATGAAAAGAATGTTAATAGACTAGTTAGACATGAACGCCCGCTTGTGAAGCCATGCTGGGAATCATTGATCAATCGGTGCTTCTCCAGGTGATTTCGAATAGAGTTTGAAATGATTGCTTCCAGTAATTTGTCTACTATTGATGTTAGACTGATTGGGCGGTAGTTAGAGGATAGTGATCTATCCCCCTTCTTGAAAATCGGTATTACATTCGCTATCCTCCAGGATTCTGGTAGTACACCTGTTTTTAAGGACATGTTAAACAACTTTGCGAAGGGCATACTAAGCTCTTCCTTACATTCTTTTAATACTCTGGCAAATATATCATCGGGACCAGGTGACTTATTAGGCTTTAGTTTGTCTATTTGCTTACTAACATCGTTACTAGTCACTACTATCTCGCTTAATTTGTTTTCTTCACTATCTCTGAATAGAGTTGGTGCCCC
>NW_024740566.1:0-21882 GCF_018991925.1 Homarus americanus | reverse complement strand
CGGCAGGTGGTGATGGTGGACTGTGGGGGAGTTGATCACACTGTAGGTGCAGCGGCAGGGGCAGGTGGTGGTGGACTGTGGGGTTGTTGATCCTGTGGCTGCAGCATCAGCAACAGGTGGTGAGTGGTTGACTGTGGGGGAGTTGATCCTGTAGGTGCAGTGGCGGCAGGTGGTGATGGTGGACTGTGGGGGAGGTGATCCTGTAGGTGCAGCAGCAGCAGGTGGTGATGGTGGACTGTGGGGGAGTTGATCCTGTAAGTGTAGTGGCAGCAGGTGGTGATGGTGGACTGAGGGGGAGGTGATCCTGTAGGTGCAGTGGCAACAGGTTGTGGTGATGGTGGACTGTGGGGGAGGTGATTCTGTAGGTGCAGTGGTTGCAGGGGTGATGGTGGAGTGTGGGGGAGTCGATCCTGTAAGTGCAGAAGCAGCAGGTGGTGGTGGTGGAGTGTGGGGGAGGTGATCCTGTAGGTGCAGTGGCAGCTGGTGGTGATGGTGGAGTGTCGGGGAGGTGATCCTGTAGGTGCAGCAACAGCAGCAAGGGGTGGTGGTGGGCTGTGGGGTAGTTGATCCTGTAGGTGCAGCAGGAGCAGCAGCAGGTGGTGGCGGTGGTGGAGGACTGTGGGGGAGTTGAAGCTGTAGGTGCAGCAGCAGCAGGTGGTGATGGTGGACTGTGGGGGAGGTGATCTTGTTGGTGCAGTGGCAGCAGGTGGTGATGGTGGACTGTGGGGGAGTTGATCCTGTAGGTGCATTGGCAGCGGGTGGTGATGGTGGACTGTGGGGGAGTTGAGCTGTAGGTGCAGCAGCAGCAGGTGGTGATGGTGGACTGTGGGGAGGTGATCTTGTATGTGCAGCAGCAGTAGGTGGTGGTAGTGGACTGTGGGTGAGGTGATCTTTTTTGGTGCAGTGGCAGCAGGTGGTGATGGTGGACTGTGGGGGAGTTGATCTGTAGGTGCAGCATGCAGCAGCAACAACAGCAGCAGCAGCAGGTGGTGGTAGTGGACTGTGGGAGAGTTGATCCTGTTGGTGCATTGCCAGCAGGTGGTGATGGTGGACTGTGGGGGAGGTGATCCTGTAGGTGCAGCAGTAGCCGCGTCAGCAACAATAGCAACAGCAGCAGCAGTAGCAGCAACAATAGCAGCAGCAGCAGGTGGTGGTAGTGGACTGTGGGGGAGTTGATGCTGTAGGTGCAGTGGCAGCAGGTGGTGGTAGTGGACTGTGGGGGAGATGATCCTGTAGGTGCAGTGGCATCAGGTGCATGGTGGACTGCAGGGTGACGGTGGAGGCCACCGTGGGGGAGGATGTGGTACTGTAGTCGTAAGTCATCGTACATCCTTCACGGGACAATTAACGTCACACCTTAATAACACCTGAACCACCACCACCTGCCTCCCCGGCCCGCCTCCACGGCCTCACTCGGGTTTTGGTTGTCCCAGCCATTGTTTAATTCGTGTCTTATTTATCTCAGGTATTGTTTCAGTCGTTTTTTGTTTGTCCCAGCCTTTGTTTGGCGAGTTTCTTGTTTAACTCGTTATTTGTCTTTTGTCTTGTTTACTTTATTTACATTTTCAGTTATTGCTTAATATCCTGTATAGCTCACATTTGATCTCCTGCTCTGTTTGATGCGCTTTTTGTTTACATCCTGTCTTGTATATGTGGTTTTATTTTCCTGTTAACGTGTGTCTTGTTTGCCTTACACCTTGTTTTATTATTACTATTTTTATCTAGTAATTTATTTTGTACTTTGTTTAACTTGTTTCTTGTGCTGTTATACTATTTTGTCGAAATTGTTTGCATATGTTGTTTATTTCTTACTAGTTTCTCTTGCTTTGACTAATACTGTTTACCTTGTTTGTTTTAATGTTCAGTGTATATATTCGGATCTTGTTTACCACGTAGGTACCTTGTTTGTCTAGTCGCTCGGTTAAGAAAGTCTTCCTGTCAGTGTTATGTTGTTGTCGTCATATTTCTGTTGTCAACTCGATCAGACTTCAAGTGTCGGTTAAACCACAGGTATGGCTGAGGCGTTGGTCTGCAGGTTTGTCTTAGTTGTGGTGGTGGTGTTGTTAGGTGTGGTGGTGGTGTGGTGTTAGGTGTGGTGATGGTGGTGGTGTGGTGTGTTAGGTGTGATGTGTTACGTGTGGTGATGGTGTGGTAGTGGTGTTGTGTGTGGTGTTGGTAGTATTGTGTGTAGTATGTTAGGTATGGTGATGTGTTAATTGTGGTGGTGGTGGTGCTGATGTTGTGTCAAGTGTGGTGGTGTCTGATCCAGGGTGGCGGAAGTGGAGAAGGAGGAGGAGGTGAAGAAGGAAATGGGAAAGAAGGTGGTGGTGTAGGAGGAGGAATAAATTGTAATAAGAACAGACTAAGAAGAAAATAAGTAGAAAAGAAGAAGAAAATAGAAGAAAACGAAGAACGTGTTGGTAAGTGTAGATATATGAGACGAATATGGCTGTAATATGTAACTCTGTACTATTTACCATTATTGTTTCAGGTCTCTGTATTATATGTCTTATAATCATACTCCCTTTTGTCACTGAGTGTTAGTTCATGTTTTGAGCACATGCGCGCTGTACGCGCATGCGCAGATAGAGATACCCAGAGAGATTCCAAGACAGGACGCTGTTTACCCCTGTCTTAACTCCTTTTTGTGTTTGTCCCAGAAATAGAACTTACGGACTTGACATCAGTGTGTTTCCTTTACCCCTGATTGTAAGGAGCACCTGAGTCTCCCACATGGCGCAGTGTTTAGCTGGGACATCACATTATTCAGAATTGGAGTGGACACAGAATCTCTCTCGGAGCCGCCATCTTGTCAACTTCCCTTGTCGAGTGGATCTCGGTGCGTACCTCAACAAGATATTCCTGGATTTACAGTGCAGTGTTGTGTAGTGCTTTTTCAGTGTTGTGTGTGCCCTTTAGTGTCTTTAAAGTGTTTCCCCGTGTTCCTGCACTTTTTACAAAAGAGGGGTTCCTTTTTAAGACCTATGGGAGAGCTCAAGTTTTGACATCCACCCACGTTCATGTCTCGACTGGCACTGCGCAAGTGAGCCAGCCATCCCGCTCCTTAGCCAGCCTGCCCCGAGTACACGCACGAACGAACGCACACACACACTCACAGACGCTCGCAGATATCTTCCATTTAAAGACGATTGCTCTTCTGCTCACTTATTAATTACAGTAATTGTGAAAGAAATAAACCAGGCCATATGGAAGATCAGGAATTTATTGGGTTTTCTTCAGATACCCAACAAGCCCAACTTCAGGCGGATGTCGGTGCAGTAAGTGGACTCCAAGTGGATCGGAAAGTGGATCAAGCGGCCCCACCCACCCTTAGCCCCCACTATATACGTCCACAATCTGCCACAGGTGTCGACTTCCTTCATTTAATTCAGTTTTTGGAAGAAAACCGTCGACAAGACGACATCAGGAGGCGACAGGAAGATGATGAACGAAGACGTGAAGAGGATCACAGACGTCAACAAGAAAATGCCAGATTCAGTGCCATTATCGAGTTGTTGGCACCTGTTAACCTTCAAGCAGCTACTACACCTGCCTCTTCGTCCACAGGTGCACCTGCAGGGTCCTCTTCAACTTCTTTGCCCCCCCCACAGAAAGCACTCGCTCAGAGTCCACCGCCACTCCATGCTGATGCCTCGTTCCAGGTATTCCGTGAATGGCGTCGGAGGTGGGACGATTATTCGATGATGGTCGATTTATCAAGGTTGCCTAGGGAGAAACAGCTGATCCAGATGAGGATGTGTCTCACCCTAGAGACGCAACGTATCCTGGAGCACACTCTGCAAATTCCCCACGACACAGACAAGACTGTGAAGGACGTCTTGGATGCTTTACAGACGCATATCAAGGGTCTCCGCAACGAAGTTCTGCGTAGGAGAGAACTTCTCAGTTGTAAGCAGCTGGAGGGTGAGTCATTTGCCGATTTTTACTTACGACTCAGACGCATCGCTGAGGAGGTTGACGTTTGTCCTGGGAACTCGTCGACTTGTGAGGAAACAGCTGAAGATGATTATCCTCATGGGCGTGCGGGACGAAGAGCTAATTCAGAAGCTTATCTCCCTCGACACTGCCTCTTCTCTACAGGATGTTGTCACCACCTGCCGCTCTTACGAAGCCACCAGAAGTGCGACTTCTGCCATTCGTGCTCCATCTAACCAGCTGTGTGCCATCTCCGCATATAAGAAGAACAAAGGACGTGACCGGACTTCAGCTTCACATCCGACTTCAGCTTCACATCCGACTTCAGCTTCACATCCGACTTCAGCTTCACATCCGACTTCAGCTTCACATCCGACTTCAGCTTCGCATCAATCTTCAGCATCACTTCAGACTTCGACGCCAGGTCATTCCTGCCAGTATTGTGCTCGTCGGCATGGTTCTGAATGCCCTGCCGCTGACAGCACCTGCAATAACTGTGGCCGTCGTGGTCATTGGGCTAGGACACTGAAGTGCCCTGCCAACAACGTTCAGTGCCGCTCCTGTAGCCGCATTGGACACTGACAAATGCTGTCAGTCACAGAAGAAGAATACTACTACTCGCAAGTCTCAGGCGGCGAAGAACAAGCGCTGTCGTCGCGTGGGATCCTCTTCTTCCCCTGTCAGCAAGACACCTCAGCGCATCTGTGTTCACCTGTCATACGGCGACATTACTTCCCGTATCCAGATGCTTCCTGACACAGGTGCGGACGTCACAGTCATCGGCAGAAGACACCTCGACATTCTGGGGATCCCTAGGAGCAGCTTGCAACCACCGTCAACTTCTACAACACTCACCGCAGACGGTTCTACAATGGCACCTGCTCTGGGTACATTTCAGGCTACCCTCACCCTAGGTAAGCAGTCATGTTCTGCCAGGATTCAGGTCCACAAAGGTGTTCAGATGCCACTACTGTCTTATGGCCACTGTCAAGAGTTGGCCATAATATCTTCAGACTTCCCTAAGCCAATTCTAGAAATAAAACATGTCAACAGGTGCAAGGAGCTGCCCCTCCCACCCAATACGTCACCTTCTGCAGCCAGGGAGTTCTTCCTACTGCAATTCAAGGACGTGCTGGTTTCCAAGGAGGACCTCAAGACGGCTCCACTCAAGCCAATGGCTGGCTCCCCCATGAGAATACACCTGAAGGATGACGCAGTACCTTTCGCCATCCACACACCGAGACAGATACCCTTTGCTTTCCAGAGCCAAGTTAAGAAGGAACTCGACTCTATGGTAGCCCAGGGGATCATTAAGCCTGCTGGTGACGACCCCTCGGATTGGTGTCACCCCATGGTAGCAGTCGCCAAGAACATTAATGGATTTCGTATCACCGTCGACCTCACCAAGCTGAATAGCCAAGTTTCCCGCCCGACCCACCCTTCACCGACACCCTTCGCCGCTATACGCAGTGTGGACCCGAAGGCAAGGTACTTTACTACAGCAGATGCCTTATGTGGGTACTGGCAGATGGAACTTGCGGAAGAAGATCAGCACCTCACGACGTTCATCACACCGTACGGCCGATTTCAGCACTGCAGAGGACCTATGGGTTTCGCGGCTACTGGCGATGCTTTCTGCCTCCGTGGTGACATGGCCCTTCAGGGTGTGGCGAACTGTGTCAAGGTCATCGACGACGTGCTCCTATATGACGAGGATTACTCCACGCATCTTGAGCGTATTCACCAGATGCTCACCAGGTGCCGCAAGTACGGGATCACCCTCAACAAGGATAAGTTTGTGGTCGCCGCACCTAGTGTGAACTTCTGTGGGTACACCCTCTCAGGCAAGGGCATCTCGGCTGATCCTGGAAAGGTCAGCGCGATCCGGGACTTCCCAACTCATGCCAACCTGACCGACCTCCGCTCGTTCATGGGCCTGGTAAACCAGTTGGCTGAGTTCACCCCCGACATCGCCGCTGCAGCACAGCCCCTACATCCCCTGATGAGCCCCAAGAGAACATTCACCTGGACAGCTGACCATGATGAGGCATTCCGTCGCGTCAAGACAGCTCTCCTTAGCCCACCTGTTCTCGCTTCCTTCGACCCGGCCCTGCCAGTTGTCCTCCAGACTGATGCCTCTCGCTTCTACGGGATTGGATACGCTCTGCTACAGGACCACGGCAATGGACGCCTTCGTCTGGTTCAGTGTGGCTCTCGGTTTCTCACTGACGTCGAGACTCGCTACGCCACCATCGAACTGGAGCTGTTAGCCGCTGTCTGGGCCATGTCCAAATGTAGGTTGTATCTGATCGGCCTACAACACTTCAACCTCATGACGGATCATCGGCCACTCATCCCGATCCTGAACCACTACTCCTTGGATGCGGTCGAGAATCCCCGCCTCCAACGCCTTAAGGAGAAGATCTCGCCCCACCTCTTCACAGCTGTGTGGCGTGCGGGCAAGCTGCTCTGCATCCCTGATACTTTGTCACGAGCCCCAGTCAGCCACCCCACACCAGAGGACGAGATCGCATGTGCCGATGCTACTGCACACCTCAGGACTGTAGTGACCGTGAACGCCGTCATCTCAGAAGAGTCTCCACCGCAGGACGCTGACAGGACTCTTCAGGAACTCTGAGCCGCGGCAAGAGCGGACCCTTCCTACATCCGTCTACTGAACTGCGTGACCTCGGGATTTCCCTCCAACCGGTACGACTTACACAGCTCTTTACTCCCATACTGGAAGATGCGGGACGACCTCTATGCTGATGGCGACCTCGTCTTGTATGGAGCAAGAGTTGTGGTTCCTGCCGCCCTCCGCCGCCGCACCCTAGCCCACCTGCACGACAGCCACAGGGGTGTGGAAGCTACGAAGCGCCGGGCGAGACAAGCTGTTTTTTGGCCAGGCATCGACTCCGACATCGCTAGTTCCGTTCAAGTCTGCGAGCCATGCCAGGTGCTGCAGCCTAGTCAGCAGCAGGAACCCCTCATGAACAACGACAACCCTACAAGGTCCTTTGAGTCCGTCTCTGCGGATTTCTTCGTTGTGGCGGGAAAGTCCTTTCTCGTCATCGCCGACCGGCTCTCAGGGTGGCCTGTTGTCGTTCCCTGCGGAGGCAACACTACTGCCTCTCATACAGTACGTATGTTCTGTCGCTACTTCCGCGAAGTTGGTGTCCCTCTCCGCCTGAGGACTGACGGCGGGCCCCAGTTCACCAGCAACGACTTCCGGGACTGCATGGAGCGATGGGGAGTTTATCATGTGGTGTCATCGCCACATTATCCCCAGTCCAATGGACATGCCGAGGCTGCCGTAAAGTCCGTCAAGCATCTTATCATCAAGACGGCACCCTCAGGCAACATTGACTGTGAGAAGTTTGACCGGGGTTTATTGGAATTGCGGAATACCCCCAACTTCACAGGTCGCTCCCCAGCACAGATGTTATACGGCCACCCACTACGGTCATGTGTCCCTGCCCACCCTGAGTCCTTCTCGAGGGAGTGGCAGGCCAAGACCGAGGACTGCGATCGTCGTGCAGCCGCCCGTGCTGACCACGTAAAGGCACAGTACGATCAGCACGCCCGACCCCTTCCCAGGTTGAGTATCGGGCAAACAGTTCGGATTCAAGACCCGACGTCTCACCGCTGGGACAAGGTCGGGGTTGTCATGGGCTGCGGCAAGACCAGGGATTACGAGGTCCGTCTCCCTAGTGGTCGGGTATGGTGGCGGAATCGCCGCTTTCTTCGTTCAGTACCGTCCTCTTGTGGTGAACCCCTCCCCCACATCCCTGTGAACCCTTGCTTGGACGAGAAAAGTAAGTCCTCATTCAGTGACCCCCAGTTTTCCCACGTCACTCTCAAAGGCTCCTGGAAAAAGAGTCCGCTCGAGATTGCACTACGAGCGTGAGGGGGAGGGAGGTGTAGATATATGAGACGAATATGGCTGTAATATGTAACTCTGTACTATTTACCATTATTGTTTTAGGTCTCTGTATTATATGTCTTATAATCATACTCCCTTTTGTCACTGAGTGTTAGTTCATGTTTTGAGCACATGCGCGCTGTACGCGCATGCGCAGATAGAGATACCCAGAGAGATTCCAAGACAGGACGCTGTATACCCCTGTCTTAACTCCTTTTTGTGTTTGTCCCAGAAATAGAACTTACGGACTTGACATCAGTGTGTTTCCTTTACCCCTGATTGTAAGGAGCACCTGAGTCTCCCACTGTAAGAGAGAGGAATCAGGGAGTACCGAGGAAAATTAGTACAGAAACTGGGGTATTAAACTAATCTATTGTTAATACCGGCTCTATATTAACGTGATAGGGTCCATCATGTTTTACTAAATACCAATAATATACCGCATTGACATAATTGAATAGGTAATGTGTATTAATTTACTATGGCACTAACACCAGGTGTGTGTATATATATATATATATATATATATATATATATATATATATATATATATATATATATATATATATATATATATATATATATATATATATATATATGTACATATTCCGTATATAATAAAGGTTACAAATAGATTCAGGATTCTTTAACTTAACATGGTTCTAAAATTGAATACTTATTAATTTCTCTGTTGGTATTAATAGCTGGGACTATCATGACGTACAAACACTGTTAATTTATGTTGTATCCCCTTAAAAAAACAATGAGTATTAAATTCGTTCTTGGCTCGCAGTTACAATACAGTAATTACACGCTGCTTGAGTAAGGTTAAAAGAAACTCGATATAATAAGATTGGTGAATCGAAAAAGGCTGAATTTAAGGGTCTATATATATATATATATATATATATATATATATATATATATATATATATATATATATATATATATATATATATATATATATATATATATATATATATATATATATATATATATATATATATATATATATATATATATATATATATATATATATATATATATATATATATATATATATATATATATATATATATATATATATATATATATATATATATATATATATTAGTGCTGTAAGGGTGATCGTGTTAACCGTATGTTCTATTTTATGATGAACAGTTGTGGACAAAATTCCCCAAACAGTTGGTAATATCTGCTTTTCATTACATTGTATATCGGAACTACAGATTGAAAATAACACTCCTTAATACAGAGACAAATTCGAGAAAATACGTCAAATTTCCATTCTCCATCACCTAATGATCTTCAAGTACTCACACATTAGATACTGTCACGTGTCCGGGGATTTATGTCGGCAACTGTACATTCGAATTTGTGTGTTGATATATGGGAATGTTTTAAAGTAATTGAATTTATTTGTGTTTACTGCCGTCTGGAGAGAGAACAATAGGAGTGATTATTTTAGGTCCGTAGTAGACTGTTCGACTATACTGTATGTTTGTGTGTGTCTGTTGGTTTATTAGTCCGTCCTCGAGTCTGTTGGTTTATTAGTCCGTCCGTGGGTCTGTTGGTTGATCAGTCCGTTCCTGTCTATATTAGTTTATCAGTCTGTCCGTGTATCTGTCTGTTTCCTATCAGATCGTCTGTTCGTCTGTCGATGTATCAGTCCGTCCGTTTGTCTCTCCGTGTATTAGTCCGTCCGTGTGTCTGTCCGTGTATCAATCCGTCCATAGTGTGCTGTCAAATCGAGGACTCAAACAGTCGTAATTTTCTAAGTGTGATCTTTGTAGGTGAATGTGTGTCTCAACAAAACCACTGAAGAAGTGGATAATGAGGCTATTCCGTCGGTTCTTCTTTGGAACTGGTGTGGCCCGACGGGGAGATTAGCGGTCTCCTCCTCCGCTATTTCTTGTTCCTCCTTCCTTGCTCTTTATGTTGTTGTTGTTGTTGTTGTTGTTCTCCTTAAATCTTTTTCTTTCTTTTGTATGTCTTTCTTTCTTTCTTAAAATTGTACACACTCAATTTTTCCCCAGTAAAAACCACTGCACTGCCCTTTTGCGGAAGGCTTATGACAGGAACATAAGAGTTGAATTAAAACTTGAGTTTTCCAACAAAAATAACTTTAATCACCTTTGGAAGGAAATTGAACATATCGCTTAAAATGTTCCCACCGGACAATATGCTCCCTACCAGCCAATTTTCCCGAGGCACGGTAAATGTGGCCTCCAAACACGGTGCGCACGCAATTTACTGAATTATGTTGAGTTTCTAATATATTAGCTAGATAATAACTTAATTACTTTTATTACTTATTTATTTATTTATTTATTTATTTATTTACGGGCATATTTATGTACGAATACACTTACTGTATTTACTTATACTGCTTGCTACTTACGCACTCACATAAGCACAACTCTACGAGATAATTAGAATCAGGTACACAGGTACAGGGACACTCAACAGCAGAAACATAGGAAGAGCTACAAGTACACTTAACAGGACATACAAGTACACTTAACATGGCAGATACAGGTACACTTAACAGGACAGATACAAGTACACTTAACAAGACAGATACAAGTACACTTAACAGGACATACAAGTACACTTAACATGGCAGATACAGGTACACTTAACATGGCAGATACAAGTACACTTAACAGGACAGATACAGGTACACTTAACAGGACAGATACAGGTACACTTAACAAGACAGATACAAGTACACTTAACATGGCAGATACAGGTACACTTAACAGGACAGATACAGGTACACTTAACAGGACAGATACAAGTACACTTAACATGGCAGATACAGGTACACTTAAGAGGATAGATACAGGTACACTTAACAGGACAGATACAGGTACACTTAACAGGACAAATACAAGTACACTTAACAGGACATACAAGTACACTTAACAGGACAGATACAAGTACACTTAACATGGCAGATACAGGTACACTTGACAGGACAGATACAAGTACACTTAACAGGACAGATACAAGTATACTTAACATGGCAGATACAGGTAAACTTAACAGGACAGATACAGGTACACTTAACAGGACAGATACAAGTACACTTAACAGGACAGATACAAGTACACTTAACAGGACATACAAGTACACTTAACAGGACAGATACAAGTCCACTTAACATGGCAGATACAGGTACACTTAACAGGACAGATACAGGTACACTTAACAGGACAGATACAAGTACACTTAACAGGACAGATACAAGTACACTTAACAGGACAGATACAGGTACACTTAACAAGAAAGATACAGGTACACTTAACAGGACAGATACAAGTACACTTAACAGGGCAGATACAGGTACACTTAAGAGAACAGATACAAGTACACTTAACAGGGCAGATACAAGTACACTTAACAGGACAGATACAAGTACACTTAACAGGACAGATACAGGTACACTTAACAGAACAGATACAGGTACACTTAACAGGACAGATACAAGTACACTTAACAGGACAGATGCAAGTACACTTAACAAGACAGATACAAGTACACTTAACAGGACAGATACAAGTACACTTACCAGAGCAGATGCAAGTACGCTAAACATGGCAGATACAGGTACACTTAACAAGACAGATACAAGTAAACTTAACATGGCAGATACAGGTACACTTAACAAGACAGATACAAGTACACTTAACATGGCAGATACAGGTACACTTAACAGGACAGATACAAGTACACTTAACAGGACAGATACAGGTACACTTAACAAGACAGATACAAGTACACTTAACATGGCAGATACAGTACACTTAACAAGACAGATACAAGTACACTTAATGATGCAGATACAGCAAGTACACTTAACAGGACAGATGCAAGTACACTTAACAGGACAGATACAAGTACACTTAACATGGCAGATACAGGTACACTTAACAGGACAGATACAAGTACACTTAACAAGACAGATACAAGTACACTTAACATGGCAGATACAGGTACACTTAACAAGACAGATACAAGTACACTTAACAAGACAGATACGAGTACACTTAACAGGACAGATGCAAGTACACTTAACAAGACAGATACAAGTACACTTAACATGGCAGATACAGGTACACTTAACAAGACAGATACAAGTACACTTAACATGGCAGATACAAGTACACTTAACAAGACAGATGCAAGTACACTTAACAGGACAGATACAGGTACACTTAACAAGACAGATACAAGTACACTTAAGAGGACAGATGCAAGTACACTTAACAAGACAGATACGAGTACACTTAACATGGCAGATACAGGTACACTTAACATGGCAGATACAGGTACACTTAACAGGACAGATACAAGTACATTTAACAGGACAGATACAAGTACATTTAACAGGACAGATACAGGTACACTTAACAGGACAGATACAAGTACACTTAACAAGACAGATACAAGTACACTTAACATGGCAGATACAGGTACACTTAACAGGACAGATACAAGTACACTTAAGAGGACAGATGCAAGTACACTTAACATGGCAGATACAGGTACACTTAACAAGACAGATACAAGTACACTTAACAGGACAGATGCAAGTACACTTAACAGGACAGATACAAGTACACTTAACAGGACAGATACAAGTACATTTAACAGGACAGATACAAGTACATTTAACAGGACAGATACAAGTACATTTAACAGGACAGATACAGGTACACTTAACAAGACAGATACAAGTACACTTAAGAGGACAGATGCAAGTACACTTAACAGGACAGATACAAGTACACTCAACAGGACAGATACAAGTACACTTAACAGGACAGATACAAGTACATTTAACAGGACAGATACAGGTACACTTAACAAGACAGATACAAGTACACTTAAGAGGACAGATGCAAGTACACTTAACAAGACAGATACAAGTACACTTAACATGGCAGATATAGGTACACTTAACAGGACAGATACAGGTACACTTAACAGGACAGATACAAGTACACTTAACAGGACAGATACAAGTACACTTAACAGGACTTACAAGTACACTTAACATGGCAGATACAAGTACACTTAACAGGACAGATACAAGTACACTTAACAGGACAGATACAAGTACACTTAACATGGCAGATACAGGTACACTTAACAGGACAGATACAGGTACACTTAACAGGACAGATACAAGTACACTTAACAGGACAGATACAAGTACATTTAACAGGACAGATACAGGTACACTTAACAAGACAGATACAAGTACACTTAACATGGCAGATACAGGTACACTTAACAAGACAGATACAAGTACACTTAACAGGACAGATACAGGTACACTTAACAAGACAGATACAAGTACACTTAACATGGCAGATACAGGTACACTTAACAAGACAGATACAAGTACACTTAAGAGGACAGATGCAAGTACACTTAACAAGACAGATACGAGTACACTTAACAGGACAGATGCAAGTACACTTAACAGGACAGATACAAGTACACTTAACAGGACAGATGCAAGTACACTTAACAGGGTAGATATAGGTACACTTAACAGGACAGATACAAGTACACTTAACAGGACAGATACAGGTACACTTAACAGGACAGATACAGGTACACGTAACAAGACAGATACAGGTACACGTAACAAGACAGATACAAGTACACTTAACAGGACAGATACAGGTACACTTAACAGGACAGATACAAGTACACTTAACATGGCAGATACAGGTACACTTAACAGGACAGATGCAAGTACACTTAACAGGACAGATACAAGTACACTTAACATGGCAGATACAGGTACACTTAACAGGACAGATACAAGTACACTTAACAAGACAGATAAGTATTAATTTAACATGGACAGATACAAGTACACTTAACAGGACAAATGCAAGTACATTTAACAGGACAGATACAAGTACACTTAACAGGACAGATACAGGTACACTTAAGAGGACAGATACAAGTACACTTAACAGGACAGATACAAGTACACTTTGAATCCTGAGCATGTTTATACTTTAAGAGACTACTGGACAGCCACTGGTCAAACTGGGAAATAAATCAAATGAATTGCCGTATAAGTCCGGGTGAAGGAGCGGCCACCAATGTTTATATGAATGATATGTTGATCTACTGTATAGGCGGCGGGAACATGTAATGGTCTAGTGAGTTTTGTTTGGTACCTGTTGTTAATGATTTCTCTCTTCTCTTCTCAATGGTATTACACGTATACAGTTATACAGTAATAACAGTCGACGTCAGCTGTTCTCCGCCATTGTCCGCGTGACGTCACTGCCTCGTGTGGGAATAATTATTGTAATCACAGTTCCGGAAGAGTCCATGACACGGCACGTCAATTAACTGGTTCTGTAGTTAGAGTTTTTTATATGATATCTCCGGCAAACGGTTTAGTTCATATATCCGGCAAATGTTTTAGTTCATATATCCGGCAAATGTTTTAGTTCATATATCCGTCAAATGTTTTAGTTCATATATCCGTCAAATGTTTTAGTTCATATATCCGGCAAATGTTTTAGTTCATATATCCGGCAAACGTTTTAGTTCATATATCCGGCAAATGTTTTAGTTCATATATCCGGCAAATGTTTTAGTTCATATATCCGGCAAATGTTTTAATTCATATATCCGGCAGACGGTTTAGTTCATATATCCGGCAAATGTTTTAGTTCATATGTCTGGCAAATGTTTGGGTTCATATATCCGGCAAATGTTTTAGTTCATATATCTGGCAAATGTTTTAGTTCATATATCCGGCAAATGTTTTAGTTCATATATCCGGCAAATGTTTTAGTTCATATATCCGGCAGACGGTTTAGTTTATATATCCGGCAAACGTTTTAGTTCATATATCCGGCAAATGTTTTAGTTCATATATCCGGCAAATGTTTTAGTTCATATATCCGGTAGACGGTTTAGTTCATATATCCGGCAAATGTTTTAGTTCATATATCTGGCAAATGTTTTAGTTCATATATCCGGCAAATGTTTTAGTTCATATATCTGGCAAATGTTTTAGTTCATATATCCGGCAAATGTTTTAGTTCAGAAATCTGGCAAATGTTTTAGTTCATATATCCGGCAAATGTTTTAGTTCATATATCCGGCAGACGGTTTAGTTTATATATCCGGCAAACGTTTTAGTTCATATATCCGGCAGACGGTTTAGTTTATATATCCGGCAAACGTTTTAGTTCATATATCCGGCAAATGTTTTCGTTCATATATCCGGAAAATGTTTTAGTTCATATATCCGGCAAATATTTTAGTTCATATATCCGGCAGACGGTTTAGTTCATATATCCGGCAAACTTTTTAGTTCTGGTATACGTTACGTATTTTTTCATTTTTATTAATACCTTTACATGATGATGATGATGAATGGTGATAATGATGATGACCTTTAAATATGATAACGACTTAACTTTAACTGTAATAATAACATATAAATACTGGTTTAAAAATAATATAATTAGTCAGCAGTAAATTTAACACCACTGACCCAAGCTTACATAAACACACCTGATTTACCAATTTGTTAAGTTCACAATAAATGGGTATTTTACACTCAAAAGTCTATAGCCAATTACGTTTTAATGAATGATTGCATTTTTGTGTGTCAAAGGCAACCGTACGTCTGGCGAAGGAGTTTTATGACTGTGAGGAGAAGGCCAGACGCTGCTCATTACCAGTACTGGCAGTGTGTTTTATGGTAGACCCCTGACTGTGCCCCGACGACACCAGCCGATCACACACACATTTCATCCTGTCCTCGGATGTGACTTGTGGCAGGTGTCGTCGCCCTTACCTTACGACCCAAGACAATGTTTCTTTTATCTTACCTACCACTGTGTCGGACATTACTGCTGTCTTCCCTGCTGGCGGGGCACGTAGGTCGACCATCACACATAATGTTTACTTACAAAATACACAAAAGTTTCCACCATTCAGGATGATGCAATAACTAACCTCTTGAGGATTCTTATCTTTAATTATCGTCCTTCGAATGTTATTGTTTAAACCAACGTCCTTAAAGATTTATAGCTTAAACCACCGTTAAAGGTTATAACAGCTGGGTTAAGTTCCCTGTCATCATCTTTTAGGATTTGGTTTGACATGAAAAATAACCATTATTCCCATCTTTATATACAGCATTAACCCAAGGCCACATTATTCACCGTCTTGGTCACTAGTCTTGTTCATCATAGTTTAATACCGTCTCTTCACTATCCCGAGTTCAGACCAGTATCATCTGCATATCGAATATTTGATACTACGTTACCATTAACTTTTAGTCCTTCATCGTTTCTTATAACTTTTCTCATTATAAAGTTTGGATCGGTGATTATGCAGTCCTGGAGATAGCATGCAGCCCTCACTAACTCCTTCCGAGGGTTAGGTTAGTTAAGGTTAAGTTAGGTTTTATTAATTAAGTAGGAGATGTTGTTAGTGTAGTGATGGGTTGTCAGACCACAGCTTACATCGCAAGGAAAGCCAGACTTGACCCGACATTAGGGGGGTCAAGTGTAAGGGTATCCCTCACAGGTGCTCAAGGGTGTTACAAATCAACTAGCTCCCCTCCCATGTGACATGTCACCACAACAAACATGTAAAAAGACACCAGCCGACTCTCCCCCAATATACAATAACCTACATCCCAGAGAAAGTCTAGACCTGACCTCACATTAGCCAGGTCAAATGTAACCCTCGGAGCCCAACTCAAGGGGCCACAAATCAACCAGGGCCTCTCATGTCACAAGGCCCCACCTGATGACTTTTCCAGAAGATATAACTTATAGTCTCTGAACAAAGTCCAGACCTGACCCTACATTAGCGAGGTCAAATGTAAGGAGACCCTTCGCCGCCCCCCCCCCCCTCGGCCAGCTCAACCTGACGGCTCGCCTCCCAATATATAGGACGTGCTAGTCCTCCCTCGTGACATTCACAGGCAGAGGAAGAGAGAGAGTTGTCTTGTAACCAGGGAGAGCCAGCTACCACGTCCCCGAGTCCTGCTCGAGAGAAGTCAGGGGCCGGAGGCAAGTCGCCTCCGGTCGCCTCCAGTCGCCTCCGGTCAGGACCGAGACTTCCCTCCGGCGCCCAGCTAAGCAGTCTCCCATAGAGACAACCCAGGACTACCTGCTAGGCCTTCCCTAGGTCACGTGAGTGTTTGTCAGAGCTTTCCACGGGATGAGTTACTTATGTGGGAAGTGTATTCATTTCATGTTCGTGTCCGAGAATCAGTGTCTAGTAACGTAATATGATGTCTAGTAACGTAAATATAATGTCCTAGTAACTTCAATAGAAGGTGTTATTAATGTGTCCATGTCATGTTCGTAATTAATAAAGAGTTGTAACGAAGCAGTGTTTGAGAAGTCGCCTTTAAGACGTAATAGATGTGTATTGACGTATAAGATACTTTAAGTGTAAATAACTATCACGGCCACACTACCAAAATCTTCCTCTCTTTTATACTCTTATACTATCAATATTCTACCTATATGTAATCTTCTTCTTGTGAGATTTGTCTCATTATATTGGCGGCAGCGTACTATATGTAACTCACGCCCTCCTTGTCCCTTGTTATAGGTGACAGCAAACTATATATGTAATTCACGCCTCCCTCACTTAGTTATTATAATGGTAACAGCGAATTTAACGTAAACTCACGCCTTCCCTCGGTTAGCCATAACACCTGGCTCGTTTCATCCTTCATTTGATTCAGTCTAAGTATTGTCTACAATTGTGTAATAAGTAATTCCTGTGTCGTAGCGTCGTAGCGTGAAAAGTGTCCTAGTGTGTCACCGTTACAGCTCAAGTAAATGTCTCTCGTCGTGGTATGCGCGAATTTTTTTTTTCTAGAAATATGTTCAGTGCTTAACGTGATTTCTCAGTGTCCCCCGCGATCTGTGACATTCTCAGTAGCCCAAGAGCAGTTTGATTGTTGGTCAGTGTTGAACGTAGAAATTGTTTCAGTTATGAAAGCGGTGTCTGTACTAACTGTTATAACTTAACATGTCTTTTAACCTACATCCTCCTCCCTGTCCTAACCCTCACCTCACCCTCCGTACCCATCCGTTCCCGCCTCGCTCCGCCCTGCCCTGCCCTACCCCGCTCCGCCCCGCCCTGCCCCGCCCCGCGCCCCGCCCCGCGCCCCGTCCCGCGCCCGTCCCGGTTACGCCACTCAACACCTCAGGCCTTCCCTAGGTCACGCGCGCATCATGGCCGAATGTTTCCCGCCCCACCCGCCCGTGTGACCACCAATGTTTTGTCCTGTGAGTTATGCTTCGAAATTGGTGGTTAGTGTTACTTAATATTGCGATAATTACAGAGCTTCACTCAGAGTGGTTTTATGCTAGTATGATTTGTAATGTACTCTTTGACGCGTAGTGATAAATAATATTCAATGTAATGAGCAGAGCTTCACTCCCCGACCCAGCCTAATGAGAATATTGACGTAACGTATAAAGTAAATATTTGTTTTTTTTTGCGAATGCACTTCCAACTAATCCATCATCCCTTTAGGATTGTTTCTCTGGCAAATATCACACACAGTACCGCCCCATGGCTAGCCGGAATCCGACCACAGCACATATAAGAAGAGAAGAAGCAGCGTGAGGAATGCAGCACCACACCCGCCACACACCACCCCACTTCTTTCAAGTCCTACCTGGTCTAGGATTAAGAAGAGTTTATATTTTTCTACTAGGAAGTTAAGGAGTGTGGAATGAATCGCCACACAACGAACCCTGGTGAGCCCAGCCAGGGAGGGATTCACCACTGTGGAAGGTGTAAGACAGGACGGTCTTTGGTCTCGCTGACACTCACGTACGGAGGGCGAGCCCTGGTCCGCGGAACCTGCCTTACAGTCATCTAAGGAGACGACAGCCCAAGCAGTGGACCGGCTTTCATCCCGGCCGGAGGGGGCCGACGGCAGATGAACAGAAAATCGTCTGGAATATGTTGAAAATGATGATGTTGCAGAGAAGAAATACAGATGGAGCAGAAAAATTCATTTGGAATATGACGGAAAACGAAGATGTATAAAGAAACGCAGATGAGCAGAAAAATCGTCTGGAATATGAAAATGAAGATGTATAAAGAAACGCAGATGAACAGAAAATTCATCTGGAATATGAAAATGCTCTAAAACGTAGAGGAAGCGCAGGTGAACAGAAAAATCATCTGGAATATTATAGAAACCAGGAGGAAGTGAGAAGAAGTCAGATGTGGTGACACGACCTACAAAGTGCGGTATTGAAGAAAGAAAAACGTGCTATGTGAAGACAGAAGACGCTGTGCTGACAACAGAAGAAAGTCGACGATGACAAGGTGGATCATCAGAAGGACCAACCGACTACCGTTGTTGTGCTGTCGGCATTCCTTATTTTCAGATACCAGCTGGATGGAGGACTTGAGCCATGCTGAACCCAACAAATGTACTGATGTTGTTGATGTTGCTGATGTGTAATAAAAAGATATAACACCCTAACATGTGAAGTAGGAGCATTTTGTATTTTGTATTTAATTCTCTGATTTTTGTTAACATGTACTACAAAGAATGTTTTTTTAAAAAGATTAGTCACTTTTTCTATGAGTTCATTTGATCAATGTTTTGTATTACCAAATGCAATGTTGCAGACATACTACTGAGTGGGACGAATTCTTATTTTGACACGGCCTGGTTAGGCAATGTAACACCTGTTTTTGTTTGTAGAATGTGATTTGCAAGTTTGCCTCGGACACTATGCTAGATATGAAGGATCTTTAGATCACTCCATGTTCACTTACTGTGTATGTATTTTATTTTTTTCTCCTGTCATAGAAGCTTTAATCTTGGCGGGAGGTATAGTAAGCTTTGTCAGATCAAACTATGCCAGTAGAAAAACATACATCTCTAGGGTTATAATTTGTAACATGTAAGGATGCATTATCGCCTCAGGGACTATATTAGATACTGCACATGATGTTACTGTCTACTTTAAATGTGTCATCAGTTTTCTGAGCATGAAAGCTTTGGTCTTGGCGGAAGGTGTAGTGATGGGTTGTCAGACCACAGCTTACATCTCAGAAACAGTCCAGACTTGACCCGACATTAGGGGGGTCAAGTGTAAGGGCATCCCTCGCGGCTGCTCAAGGGTGTTACAAATCAACTAGCTCCCCTTCCCATGTCACACGGCCCCAACAAACATGTAAGAAGGCACCGGCCGACTCTCTCCCAATATACACAATAACCGACACCGCAGAAGAAGTCCAGACCTGACCTCACATTAGCCAGGTCAAATGTAACCCTCGAGCCCTCTCATGTCACACGGCCCCATCTGAAGATTTCTCCAGAATATACAACTTATAGTCTCTGAAAAAGTCCAGACCTGACCCTACATTAGCGAGGGCAAATGTAAGGAGACCCTTCGCCGCCCCCCCAATCAGCTCAACCTGACGGCTCGCCTCCCAATATATAGGACGTCCTAGTCCTCCCTCCGCCAGAGTGAGAGAGAGAGAGAGAGAGAGAGAGAGAGAGAGAGAGAGAGTGTGTGTCTTGTAAGGAGGAAGGGCCAGCCACTACACCACCAGGCCTGCTCGAGAGAAGTCAGGGGCCGGAGGCAAGCCGCCTCCGGTCGCCTCCGGTCAGGAGCGAGTTGCCCTCGACACACCGGTGCCCAGCTAAGCAGTCTCCCATAGAGACAACCCAGGACCACCTGCTAGGCCTCCCCTAGGTCATGTGAGTTTTTGTCAGAGCTTTCCATGGGATGAGTTACTTACGTGGGAAGTGTATTCATTTCATGTTCGTGTCCGAGAATCAGTGTCTAGTAACGTAATATGATGTCCTAGTAACGTAAATATAATGTCCTAGTAACTTCAATAGAAGGTGTTATTAATGTGTCCATGTCATGTTCGTAATTAATAAAGAGTTGTAACGAAGCAGTGTTTGAGAAGTCGCCCTTAAGACGTAATAGATGTGTATTGACATATAAGATACGATAAGTGTAAATATCTATCACGGCCACGCTACCAAAGTCTTCCTCTCTTTTATACTCTTATACTATCAATATTCTACCTATATGTAATCTTCTTCTTGTGAGATTTGTCTCATTATATTAGGTTGTGTTAGGGATCTCTTGAAGACTAGGAATCCCCGCATATTTCGCTTGGTGATTAACTACCTTAACTCTAAACGGGGGGTTAGGCTATTTTAAGTTAGATTGAGTGAGGGTAAGTTACGTCAGGTTAAATTAGATTAGAGTAGATTGGGTTAGATTAGGTTTTAATTAGGTTAGGTTTGGTTAGGTTGAAACAAGGGATGGCTCCTTAACCTTATGATATCCGGTTAATGTTAGGATAAGTGTTATAAAGATAGGGCAGGTTAATGTTTGGTTTGGTTAGGCCATGGCAAGTCGTAGGAGCCTTACTGACTCTGCTATGTCAAGCCGCAGGAGCCTTACTGACTCAGTCGTGTCACACCTCGCCCACTACCAACACGCATGACCCGACACGTTTAGTAAAGTTAACCAACTGTAAAAAAATAGGTTAATGTTAGCGATGCCAACAGTACCAACGGCGGGAAGAACACAGTGCAACGTGATGGGATAAAAGAGAGAGAGAGAGAGAGAGAGAGAGAGAGAGAGAGAGAGAGAGAGAGAGAGAGATTATCGTCCTCTCACCCAGGTAATGCAGGTGGAGTTAGCCTTATATAGTATAGGTAAAGTCTCCGGTATTGGGAGATAATTTATACCCGGGTGAGTTTCGTGACCACAACACCTGTTTGGCTTTTGGTGAGCGTGTAGTTAGGAGGAGTATTGCTGTTCGTCTCCTCGTACTCTTCCTCCTCCTCCCTCCTCCATCCCCATCCTCCTCCACCCTGCTCCTCCCTCTCCTTACTCTTCTTCCTTCATCTCCCTGCTCATGCTCCTCCTCCTCCTCTCTCCTGCTCATCCACCCCCTGCTTCTCCTCCTCCTCCTCTCTGCTCCTCTTCCACCTC
>NW_024740565.1:0-17482 GCF_018991925.1 Homarus americanus | reverse complement strand
TATACTCGATCAGGGGAATTTGTTATACTCGATCAGGGGCCTTTGTTATACTCGATAATGGGTTTTGTTATACTCGATGAGGGGACTTTGTTATACACGATCAGGGGAATTTGGTATACACGAGCAGGGGACTTTGTTATACACAATCAGGGGACTTTGATATACTCGATCAGGGGCCTTTGTTATACTCGATGAGGGGGCTTTGTTATACTCTATCAGGGGACTTTGTTATACTCGTTCAGGGGAATTTGTTATCTTCGATCAGGGATCTTTGTTATACTCGTTCCGGGGGCTTTCTTATACTCGATCAGAGGACTTTGTTATACGTGATCAGGAGACTTTCTTATTCTCAATCAGAGGACTTTGTTATACTCGATCGGGGCCTTTGTTATACTCGATGAGGGGGCTTTGTTATACTCTATCAGGGGACTTTGTTATACTCGTTCAGGGGAATTTGTTATCTTCGATCAGGGGACTTTGTTTTACTCGATCAGGGCCCTTTGTTATACTCGATCAGGGGGCTTTGTTATACTCGATCAGGGGCTTTGTCATACTTGATCAGGGGACTTTGTTATACTCTTTCAGGGGGCTTTGTTATTGTCGATTAGGGGAATTTGTTATACTCGATCAGGGGACTTTGTTATATACTCTGATGAGGGACTTTGTTATACTCCGATAAGGGGACTGTTTTACTCGATCAGGGCCCTTTGTTATACTCGATCAGGGGGCTTTGTTATACTCGATCAGGGGGCTTTGTCATACTTCATCAGGGGACTTTGTTATACTAGATTAGTGGACTTTGTTATACTCGATCAGGGGACTTTATTACACTCGATGAGGGGGCTTTGTTATACTCGATCAGGTGACTTTGTTATACCCGATCAGGCGACTTTGTTATACTCGATCAGGGCACTTTGTTATACTCGATCAGGGATCTTTGTTATACTCTATCAGGGGACTTTCTTATTCTCAATCAGAGGACTTTGTTATACTCGATCGGGGCCTTTGTTATACTCGATGAGGGGGCTTTGTTATACTCTATCAGGGGACTTTGTTATACTCGTTCAGGGGAATTTGTTATCTTCGATCAGGGATCTTTGTTATACTCGTTCCGGGGGCTTTGTTATACTCGATCAGGGGGACTTTGTTATACTCGATGAGGGGACTTTGTTATACTCGATGAGGGACTTTAAAATACTCGATCAGGGGACATTGCTATACTCGATTAGGGGAATTTGTTATACTTGATCAGGGGACTTTCTTATACACAATCAGGGGACTTTGTTATACTCGATCAGGGGCCTTTGTTATACTCGATGATGGGGCTTTGTTATACTCTATCAGGGGACTTTGTTATACTCGTTCAGGGGAATTTGTTATCTTCGATCAGGGATCTTTGTTATACTCGTTCCGGGGGCTTTGTTATTTTCGATCAGGGGACTTTGTTATACGCGATCAGGAGACTTTCTTATTCTCAATCAGAGGACTTTGTTATACTCGATGAGTGGACTTTGTTATACTCGATCAGGGAATTTAATATATTCGATCAGGGGAATTTGCTATACCCGATCAGGGGACTTTGTTATACTCGATCAGCGGACTTTGTTATACTCTATCAGGGGACTTTGTTATACTCGATCAGGGATCTTTGTTATACTCTTTCAGGGGGCTTTGTTATTCTCGATTAGGGGAATTTGTTATACTCGATCAGGGGACTTTGTTATACTCGATGAGAGGACTTTGTTATACTCGATCAGGGGACTTTGTTTTACTCGATCAGGGCCCTTTGTTATACTCGATCAGGGGGCTTTGTTATACTCGATCAGGGGGCTTTGTCATACTTGATCAGGGGACTTTGTTATACTAGATTAGTGGACTTTGTTATACTCGATCAGGGGACTTTAATATAATCGATGAGGGGGCTTTGTTATACTCGATCAGGGGACTTTATTATACCCGATCAGGCGACTTTGTTATACTCGATCAGGGGACTTTGTTATACTCGATCAGGGATCTTTGTTATACTCTATCAGGGGACTTTGTTATACTCGATCAGGGATCTTTGTTATACTCGTTCAGGGGGCTTTGTTATACTCGTTCAGGTGACTTTGTTATACTCGATCAGGGGACTTTGTTATACTCGATCAGGGGGCTTTGTTATACTCGATGAGGGGACTTTGTTATACTCGATGAGGGGACTTTAATATACTCGATGAGGGGGCTTTGTTATACTCGATCAGGGGACTTTGTTATACTCGATCAGGGGACTTTGTCTATACTCGATGATGGGGCTTTGTTATACTCGATAAGGGGCCTTTGTTATAGTCGATGAGGGGACTTTGTTATTCTCGATTAGGGGAATTTGTTATACTTGTTTAGGGGACTTTGTTATACTCGATCAGGGGACTTTGCTATACTCGACGAGGGGGCTTTGTTATACTCGATAAGGGGCCTTTGTTATACTCGATGAGGGGACTTTGTTATACTCGATCAGGGGACTTTGCTATACTCGATGAGGGGGCTTTGTTATACTCGATAAGGGGCCTTTGTTATACTCGATTAGGGGACTTTGTTATTCTCGATTAGGGGACTGTGCTATACGCGATCAGGTGGCTTTGTTATACTCGATAAGGGGCTTTTGTTATACTCGATGAGGGGACTTTGTTATTCTAGATTAGGGGAATTTGTTATACTTGATCAGGGGACTTTGTTATACTCGATCAGGGGACTTTGCTATACTCGATCAGGGGCTTTGTTATACTCGATAAGGGCCTTTGTTATATACTCGATAGGGGACTTTGTTGATACTCGATTAGAATTTGTTATACTTGATGAGGGACTTTGTATATGATCACGGGACTTGTTATACTCGATCCGGGGCCTTTGTTATACTCGTTCAGGGGCTTTGTTATACGCGATCAGGGGACTTTCCTTACACTTGATCAGTGAATTTGTTATTTTTCGATCAAGAACTGTTACATACTCGATTAGGGGACTTTGTTATATACTCGATCAGGGGACTTTGTTATACCCGATCAGTGGACTTTTGTTTTACTCGATCAAGGGGCTTTGTTATACTCGATTAGGGGACTTTGTTATAGTTGATGAGGGCAGATCAGTGGACTTTGTTATACTCGATCAGGGGACTTTAATATACTCGATCAGGGGCCTTTGTTATACTCGATCGAGGGACTTTGTTATACTCAATCTGGGGACTTTGTTATACTCGAACAGGGGCCTTTGTTATATTCGATCGGGACTTTGATATACTCGATCAGGGGACTTTGTTATAATCGATTAGGGGCCTTTGTTATATTCGATGAGGAGCCTTTGTTATACTCGATTAGGCGACTTTGTTATACTCGATCAGGGGTCATTGTTGTACTCGATCAGGGGGCTTTGTTGTACTCGATCAGGGGCCATTGTTATACTCGATAAGGGGCCATTGTTATACTCGATCAGGGAACTTTGTTATACTCGATAAGGGGACTTTGTTATACTCGATGAGGGGCTTTGTTATACTTGATCAGGGGACTTTGTTATACTCGATCAGGGGACTTTGTTATGCTCGATGAGGAGCTTTCATTTATACTCGATAAAGGGGCTGTTATATACGCGATGAGGGACTTTGTTATACTCGATCAGGGGAATTTGTTATACTCGATCAAGGGACTTTGTTTTTACTCGATCGAGGACTTTTGTTATACTCGATCAGGGGACTTTGTTATAGTTGATCAGGGCAAATTAGTGGAGTTTGTTATACTCGATGAGGGACTTTAAAATACTCGATCAGGGGACTTTGCTATACTCGACGAGGGGGCTTTGTTATACTCGATAAGGGGCCTTTGTTATATTCGATGAGGAGCCTTTGTTATACTCGATCAGGCGACTTTGTTATACTCGTTCAGGGGTCATTGTTGTACTCGATCAGGGGGCTTTGTTTTACTCGATCAGGGGCCATTGTTATACTCGATAAGGGGCCATTGTTATACTCGATCAGGGGGCTTTGTTATACTCGATAAGGGGCCTTTGTTATACTCGATTAGGGGACTTTGTTATTCTCGATTAGGGGAATTTGTTATACTTGATCAGGGGACTTTGTTATACTCGATCAGGGGACTTTGCTATACTCGATCAGGGCGCTTTGTTATACTCGATAAGGGGCTTTTGTTATACTCGATGAGGGGACTTTGTTATTCTCGATTAGGGGAATTTGTTATACTTGATCAGGGGACTTTGTTATACACGATCAGGGGACTTTGCTATACTCGATCAGGGGGCTTTGTTATACTCGATAAGGGGCCTTTGTTATACTCGATGAGGGGACTTTGTTATTTTCGATTAGGGGAATTTGTTATACTTGATGAGGGGAATTTGTTATACTCGATCACGGGACTTTGTTATACTCGATCAGGGGCCTTTGTTATACTCGTTCAGGGGGCTTTGTTATACGCGATCAGGGGACTTCCTTACACTTGATCAGGGGAATTTGTTATTTTCGATCAAGGGGCTTTGTTATACTCGATTAGGGGACTTTGTTATACTCGATCAGGGGACTTTGTTATACCCGATCAGTGGACTTTGTTTTACTCGATCAAGGGGCTTTGGTATACTCGATTAGGGGACTTTGTTATAGTTGATGAGGGCAGATCAGTGGACTTTGTTATACTCGATCAGGGGACTTTAATATACTCGATCAGGGGACTTTGCTATACTCGATGAGGGGCCTATGTTATAAACGATCAGGGGACTTTGTTATACACAATCAAGGGACTTTGTTTTACTCTATCAGGGGCCTTTGTTATACTCGATCAGGGGACGTTGTTATACACAACCAGGGGACTTTGTTATACTCGATCGAGGGACTTTGTTATACTCAATCTGGGGACTTTGTTATACTCGAACAGGGGCCTTTGTTATATTCGATCGGGACTTTGATATACTCGATCAGGAGACTTTGTTATACTCGATTAGGGGCCTTTGTTATATTCGATGAGGAGCCTTTGTTATACTCGATTAGGCGACTTTGTTATACTCGATCAGGGCTCATTGTTGTACTCGATCAGGGGGCTTTGTTGTACTCGATCAGGGGCCATTGTTATACTCCATAAGCGGCCATTGTTATACTCGATCAGGGAACTTTGTTATACTCGATAAGGGGACTTTGTTATATTCGATGAGGGGCTTTGTTATACTTGATCAGGGGACTTTGTTATACTCGATCAGGGGACTTTGTTATGCTCGACCAAGGGTCTTTGTTATACTGGATCAGTGGACTTTGTTATACTCTATCAGGGGACTTTGTTATACTCGATGAGGGGCCTTTGTTTTACTCTATCAGGGGACTTTGTTATACTGGATCTGGGGACTTTGTTATACTCGATCAGTTTTCTTTGTTATTCTTGATCAGGGGACTTTGTTATACTCGACCAGGGGCCTTTGTTGTACTCGATAAGGGGCAGTTGTTATACTCGATTAGGGGACTTTGTTATACTCGATCAGGGGACTTTGTTATACTTGATCAGGGCCCTTTGTTATACTCGATGAGGGGACTTTGTTATACTCGATCAGGGGGCTTTGTTATACTTGATCAGGGAACTTTGTTATCCTCTATCAGGGGACTTTGTTATATTCGATCAGGCATCTTTGTTATACTCGTTCAGGGGGCTTTGTTATACTCGTTCAGGTGACTTTGTTATACTCGATAAGGGGACTTTGTTATACTCGATCAGGGGAATTTGCTATACTCGATCAGGGGATTTTGTTATACTCGATGAGGGGCTTTGTTATTCTTGATGAGAGGACTTTGTTATACTCGATTTGGGGCCTTTGTTGTACTCGATGAGGGGCCTTTGTTGTACTCGATCAGGGGCCTTTGTTGTATTCGATCACGAGACTTTGTTATACTCGATCAGGGGCCTTTATTACACTCGATCAGGAAACTTTGTTATACTCGATAAGGGGCCTTTGTTATACTCGTTCAAGGATCTTAGTTATACTCGTTCAGGGGGCTTTGTTATACTCGGTCATGTGACTTTGTTATACTCGATGAGGGGGCTGTGTTTATACTCTATCAGGGGACTTTGCTATACTCGATCAGGGAAGTTTGTTATACTCGATAAGGGGCCTTTGTTATACTCGATGAGGGGACTTTGTTATACTCGATCAGGGGAATTTGTTATACTCGATCAGGGGACTTTGTTTTACTCGATCAGGGGACTTTGTTATACTCGATCAGGGGACTTTGTTATAGTTGATCAGGGCAGATCAGTGGACTTTGTTATACTCGATGAGGGACTTTAATATACTCGATCAGGGGACATTGCTATACTCGATGAGGGGACTTTGTATATACTCGATCAGGGGATTTTGTTATACTCGATCACGGGCCTTTGTTATACTCGATCAGGGGACTTTGTTATACACAATCAGGGGACTTTGTTATACACAATCAGGGGACTTTGTTATACTCGATCAGGGGACTTTGTTATACTCGATAAGGGGACTTTAATATACTCGATCAGGGGACTTTGTTATACTCGTTCAGGGGAATTTGTTATCTTCGATCAGGGATCTTTGTTATACTCGTTCCGGGGGCTTTGTTATACTCGATCAGGGGACTTTGTTCTACGCGATCAGGAGACTTTCTTATTCTCAATCAGAGGACTTTGTTATACTCGATGAGTGGACTTTGTTATACTCGATCAGGGAATTTACTATACTCGATCAGGGGAATTTGCTATACCCGATCAGGGCACTTTGTTATACTCGATCAGGGGACTTCCTTATACTTTATCAGGGGACTTTGTTATACTCGATCAGGGATCTTTGCTATACTCGTTCAGGGGGCTTTGTTATTCTCGATTAGGGGAATTTGTTATACTCGATGAGGGGACTTTGTTATACTCGATGAGGGGACTTTGTTACTCGATCAGGGGACTTTGTTATACTCGATCAGGGATATTTGTTCTACTCTATCAGGGGACTTTGTTATAATCGATCACGGATTTTTGTTATACTCGTTCAAGGGGCTTTGTTATACTCGTTCAGGTGACTTTGTTATACTCGATCAGGGGACTTTGTTATACTCGATCAGGGGGCTTTGTTATACTCGATGAGGGGACTTTGTTATACTCGATCAGGGAACTTTGTCTATACTCGATGAGGGGGCTTTGTTATAATCGATAAGGGGCCTTTGTTATACTCGATGAGGGGACTTTGTTATACTCGATCAGGGGAATTTGTTATACCTCGGATCAGGGGACTTTGTTTTACTCGATCAGGGGACTTTGTTATACTCGATCAGGGGACTTTGTTATAATTGATCAGGGCAGATTATTGGAGTTTGTTATACTCGATGAGGGACTTTAAAATACTCGATCAGGGGACATTGCTATACTCGATGAGGGGACTTTGTTATACTCGATGAGGGGAATTTGTTATACTCGTTCAGGGGCCTTTGTTATACTCGATAAGGGGCCTTTGTTATACTCGATGAGGGGACTTTGTTATACTCGATGAGGGGGCTTTGTTATACTCGATCACGGGACTTTGTTATACACATTCAGGGGACTTTGTTATACTCGATCAGGGGCCTTTGTTATACTCGATCAGGGGCCTTTGTTATACTCGATGAGGGGGCTTTGTTATACTCAATCTGGGGACTTTGTTATACTCGATCAGGGGCCTTTGTTATATTCGATCTGGACTTTGATATACTCGATCAGGGGACTTTGTTATACTCGATCAGGGGCCTTTGTTATATTCGATGAGGAGCCTTTGTTATACTCGATCAGGCGACTTGGTTATACTCGATCAGGGGACTTTGTTATACTCGATAAGGGGACTTTGTTATACTCGATGAGGGGCTTTGTTATACTTGATCAGGGGACTTTGTTATACTCGATCAGGGGACTTTGTTATGCTCGACCAAGGGTCTTTGTTATACTGGATCAGTGGACTTTGTTATACTGTATCAGAGGACTTTGTTATACTCGATGAGGAGCCTTTGTTTTACTCTATTAGGGGACTTTGTTATACTGGATCTGGGGACTTTGTTATACTCGATCAGTTTTCTTTGTTATTCTTGATCAGGGGACTTTGTAATACTCGACCAGGGGCCTTTTTTGTACTCGATCAGGGGCCTTTGTTATACTCGATAAGGGGCAGTTGTTATACTCGATTAGGGGACTTTGTTATACTCGATCATGGGACTTTGTTATACTTGATCAGGGCCCTTTGTTATACTCGATGAGGGGACTTTGTTATACTCAATGAGGGGGCTTTGTTATACTTGATCAGGGGATTTTGTTATATTAGATGAGTGGACTTTGTTATACTCGATCAGTGGACTTTGTTATACTCGATCAGTGGACTTTGTTATACTCGATCAGGGGACTTTGTTATACTCGATCATGCCCTTTGTTATACTCGATCAGGGGGCTTTGTTACTACTCGATCAAGTGGCTTTGTTATACTTGATCAGGGGACTTTGTTATACTAGATTTGTGGACTTTGTTATACTCGATCAGGGGACTTTAATATACTCGATGAGGGGGCTTTGTTATACTCGATCAGGGGACTTTGTTATACCCGATCAGGCGACTTTGTTATACTCGATCAGGGGACTTTGTTATGCTCGATCAGGGATCTTTGTTCTACTCTATCAGGGGACTTTGTTATACTCGATCAGGGATCTTTGTTATACTCGTTCAGGGGGCTTTGTTATACTCGTTCAGGTGACTTTGTTATACTCGATCAAGGGAATTTGTTATACTCGATCAGGGGGCTTTGTTATACTCGATGAGGGGACTTTGTTATACTCGATGAGGGGACTTTAATATACTAGATGAGGGGGCTTTGTTATACTCGATGAGGGGACTTTGTTTTACTCGATCAGGAGACTTTGTCTATACTCGATGAAGGGGCTTTGTTATACTCGATAAGGGGCCTTTGTTATACTCGATGAGGGGACTTTGTTATACTCGATCAGGGGAATTTGTTATACTTGATCAGGGGACTTTGTTTTACTCGATCAGGGGACTTTGTTTTACTCGATCAGGGGAATTTGTTATAGTTGATCAGGGCAGATTTGTGGACTTTGTTATACTCGATCAGGGGACTTTGTTTTACTCGATCAGGGGACTTTGTTATAGTTGATCAGGGCAGATTAGTGGTACTTTGTTATACTCGATGAGGGACTTTAAAATACTCGATCAGGGGACATTGCTATACTTGATGAGGGGACTTTGTTATACTCGATCAGGGGACATTGCTATACTTGATGACAGGACTTTGTTATACTCGATCAGGGGAATTTGTTATACTCGATCAGGGGCCTTTGTTATACTCGATAAGGGGCCTTTGGTATACTCGATCAGGGGACTTTGTTATACGCGATCAGGAGACTTTCTTATTCTCAATCAGATGACTTTGTTATACTCGATGAGTGGACTTTGTTATACTCGGTCAGGGAATTTAATATACTCGATCAGGAGAATTTGCTATACCCGATCAGGGGACCTTGTTATACTCGATCAGCGGACTTTGTTATACTCTATCAGGGGACTGTGTTATACTCGATCAGGGATCTTTGTTATACTCGATGAGGGGACTTTGTTATACTCGATCAGGGGACTTTGTTATACTCGATCAGGGCCCTTTGTTATAGTCGATCAGGGGGCTTTGTTATACTCGATCAGGGGGCTTTGTCATACTTGATCAGGGGACTTTGTTATACTAGATTAGTGGACTTTGTTATACTCAATCAGGGGACTTTAATATACTCGATGAGGGGGCTTTGTTATACTCGATCAGGGGACTTTGTTATACCCGATCAGGCGACTTTGTTATACTCGATCAGGGGACTTTGTTATACTCGATCAGGGATCTTTGTTATACTGTATCAGGGGACTTTGTTATACTCGATCAGGGATCTTTGTTATACTCGTTCAGGGGGCTTTGTTTACTCGTTCAGGTGACTTTGTTATACTCGATCAGGGGACTTTGTTATGCTCGATCAGGGGGCTTTGTTATACTCGATGAGGGGACTTTGTTATACTCGATGAGGGGACTTTAATATACTCGATGAGGGGGCTTTGTTATACTCGATGAGGGGACTTTGTTATACTCGATCAGGGGAGTTTGCCTATACTCGATGAGGGGGCTTTGTTATACTCGATATGGGGCCTTTGTTATACTCGATATGGGGCCTTTGTTATACTCGATGAGGGGACTTTGTTATTCTCGATTAGGGGAATTTGTTATACTTGATTAGGGGACTTTGTTATACTCGATCAGGGGACTTTGCTATACTCGACGAGGAACGTATCTCGATAAAGGGCCTGTTATACTCGATGAGGGGACTTTGTTATACTCGATCGGGGGACTTTGCTATACTCGATGAGGGGGCTTTGTTATACTCGATAAGGGCGCTTTATTTATGCTCGATTAAGGACTGTTGATTCTCGATTAAAATTTGTTATACTTGATCAGGGGACTTTGTTATATACTCGATCAGGGGACTTTGCTATCTCCCGATCAGGGGACTTTGTTATACTCGATCAGGGGACTTTGTTATACTCGATCAGGGGTGTTTGTAATATTCGATGAGGGGACTTTGTTATTCTCGATCATGGGACTTTGTTATACTCGATGAGGGGCCTTTGTTATACTCGATGAGGGACTTTGTTATACTCGTGGGACTTCTCGATGAGGGCTTTGTTATACTCGATGAGGTTTTGTTATACTCGATCAGGAGTTTATACTCGATCAGGGGACTTTGCTATACTCGACGAGGGGCCTTTGTTATACTCGATCTTGGGACTTTGTTATACTCGATCAGGGGACTTTGTTATACTCGATCAGTGAACTTTCTTATACTCGAGCAGGGGGCTTTGTTATACTCGATCAGGGGACTTTGTTATTCTCGATGAGGAGGCTTTGTTATACTCGATCAGGGAGTTTGCTATACTCGACCAGGGGACTTTGTTATACTCGATCAGGGACTTTGCTATACTCGATGAAATTTATACTCGATGAGGGGACTTTGTTATTCTCGATTAGGGGAATTTGTTATACTTGATCAGGGGACTTTGTTATACTCGATCTGGGGACTTTGCTATACTCGATCAGGCGGCTTTGTTATACTCGATAAGGGGCCTTTATTTATACTCGATGAGGACTTTATTCTCGATTAGAATTTGTTATACTTGATCAGGACTTTGCTATACTCGATCAGAGGATTTGTTATACTCGATAAGGGGCCTTTGTTATACTCGATGAGGGGACTTTGTTATTCTCGATTAGGGGAATTTGTTATACTTGATGAGGGGACTTTGTTATACTCGATCACGTGACTTTGTTATACTCGATCAGGGGCCTTTGTTAAT
Organism: Homarus americanus; assembly: GCF_018991925.1. Classification (NCBI taxonomy): domain Eukaryota; kingdom Metazoa; phylum Arthropoda; class Malacostraca; order Decapoda; family Nephropidae; genus Homarus; species Homarus americanus. Next base: position 6,092 of record NW_024740565.1, on the reverse strand, counting down.
CTCTTTCAGGGGGCTTTATTATACTCGGTCAGGTGACTTTGTTATACTCGATGAGGGGGCATTGTTATACTCTATCAGGGGACTTTGTTATACTAGATCAGTGGACTTTGTTATACTCGATCAGGGGACTTTGTTATACTCGTTGAGGGGCCTTTGTTATCCTCGATCAGGGATCTTTGGTATACTCGTTCAGGGGGCTTTGTTATACTCGGTCAGGTGACTTTGTTATACTCGATGAGGGGGCTTTGTTATACTCTATCAAGGGACTTTGTTATACTCGATAAGGGGACTTTAATGTACTCGATCAGGGGACTTTGTTATACTCGTTCAGGGGACTTTGTTATACTCGATCAGTAGATTTTGTTATACTCGATGAGGGGCCTTTGTTGTACTCGATTAGGGGCCTTTGTTGTACTCTATCACGGGACTTTGCTATACTCGATCAGGGGCCTTTGTTATACTCGTTGAGGGGGCTTTGTTATACTCGGTCAGGTGAGTTTGTTATACTCGATGAGGGGGCTTGTTATACTCTATCAGGGGACTTTGTTATACTCGATTAGGGATCTTTGTTATACTCGTTCAAGGGGCTTTATTATACTCGGTCAGGTGAATTTGTTATACTCGATGAGGGGGCTTTCTTATACTCTATCAGGGGACTTTGTTATACTCGATAAGGGACCTTTGATATGCTCGATCAGGGGACATTGTTATACTCGTTCAGGGGACTTTGTTATACTCGTTCAGGGGACTTTGTTATACTCGATCAGGGATCTTTGTTATACTCGTTCCGGGGGCTTTGTTATACTAGGTCAGGTGTCTTTGTTATTCACGATGAGGGGGCTTTGTTATACTCTATCAGGGGACTTTGTTATACTCGATGAGGGATCTTTGTTATACTCGTTCAGGGGGCTTTGTTTTACGCGATCAGGGGACTTCCTTACACTCGATCAGGGGAATTTGTTATTTTCGATCAAGGGGCTTTGTTATACTCGATTAGGGGACTTTGTTATACTCGATCAGGGGACTTTGTTATACCCGATCAGTGGACTTTATTTTACTCGATCAAGGGGCTTTGTTATACTCGATTAGGGGACTTTGTTATAGTTGATGAGGGCAGATCAGTGGACTTTGTTATACTCGATCAGGGGTCTTTAATATACTCGATCAGGGGACTTTGCTATACTCGATGAGGGGTCTATGTTATACTCGATCAGGGGACTTTGTTATACACAATCAGGGGACTTTGTTTTACTCGATTAGGGGCCTTTGTTATACTCGGTCATGGGACGTTGTTATACACAACCAGGGGACTTTGTTATACTCGATCAGGGGCCTTTGTTATACTCGATCGAGGGACTTTGTTATACTCAATCTGGGGACTTTGTTATACTCGAACAGGGGCCTTTGTTATATTCGATCGGGATTTTGATATACTCGATCAGGGGACTTTGTTATACTCGATTAGGGGGCCTTTGTTATATTCGATGAGGAGCCTTTGTTATACTCGATTAGGCGACTTTGTTATACTCGATCAGGGTTCACTGTTGTACTCGATCAGGGGGCTTTGTTGTACTCGATCAGGGGCCATTGTTATACTCGATAAGGGGCCATTGTTATACTCGATCAGGGAACATTGTTATACTCTATCAGGGGACTTTGTTATACTCGATGAGGGGCCTTTGTTTTACTCTATCAGGGGACTTTGTTATACTGGATCTGGGGACTTTGTTATACTCGATCAGTTTTCTTTGTTATTCTTGATGAGTGGACTTTGTTATACTCGACCAGGGGCCTTTGTTGTACTCGATCAGAGGCCTTTGTTATACTCGATAAGGGGCAGTTGTTATACTCGATTAGGGGACTTTGTTATACTCGATCAGGGGACTTTGTTATACCTGATCAGGGCTCTTTGTTATACTCGATGAGGGGACTTTGTTATACTCGATCTGGGGGCTTTGTTATACTTGATCAGGGGACTTTGTTATACTAGATGAGTGGACTTTGTTATCCTCTTTCAGGGGACTTTGTTATACTCGATCAGGCATCCTTGTTATACTCGTTCAGGGGGCTTTGTTATACTCGTTCAGGTGACTTTGTTATACTCGATAAGGGGACTTTGTTATACTCGATGAGGGGACTTTTTATACTCGATCAGGGGACTTTGCTATACTCGATCAGGGGACTTTGCTATACTCGATCAGGGGGCTTTGTTATACTCGATAAGGGGCCTTTGTTATACTCGATGAGGGGACTTTGTTATTCTCATTTAGGGGAATTTGTTATACTTGATCAGGGGACTGTTATACTTGATCAGGGGATTTTGTTATACTCGATGAGGGGCTTTGTTATTCTTGATGAGGGGACTTTGTTATACTCGATCAGGGGCCTTTGTTGTACTCGCTGAGGGTCCTTTATTGTACTCGATCAGGTGCCTTTGCTGTACTCGATCACGGGACTTTGTTATACTCGATCAGGGGCCTTTATTACACTCGATCAGGAAACTTTGTTATACTCGTTCAGGGGGCTTTGTTATACTCGGTCATGTGACTTTGTTATACTCGATCAGGGGGCTGTGTTATACTCTATGAGGGGACTTTGCTATAATCGATCAGGGAAGTTTGTTATACTCGATAAGGGGCCTTTGTTATACTCGATGAGGGGACTTTGTTATACTCGATCAAGGGAATTTGTTATACTCGATCAGGGGACTTTGTTTTACTCGATCAGGGGACTTTCTTATACTCGATCAGGGGACTTTGTTATAGTTGATCAGGACAGATCAGTGGAATTTGTTATACTCGATGAGGGACTTTAATATACTCGATCAGGGGACATTGCTATACTCGATAAGGGGACTTTGTAAATACTCGATCAGGGGATTTTGTTATACTCGATCAGGGGCCTTTGTTATACTCGATCAGGGGACTTTGTTATACACAATCAGGGGACTTTGTTATACTCGATCAGGGGCCTTTGTTATACTCGATGAGGGAACTTTGTTATAATCTATCAGGGAAATTTGTTATACTTGATGAGGGGACTTTGTTATACTCGATCACGGGACTGTGTTATACTCGATCAGGGGCTTTTGTTATACTCGTTCAGGGGGCTTTGTTATACTCGGTCAGGTGACTTTGTTATACTCGATGAGGGGGCTTTGTTATACTCTATCAGGGGACTTTGTTACTCAGACTAGTGGACCTTGCTATACCGATCGTGGACTTTTGTTATACCTGTTGAGGGATCTCACATTCCTCTCTCGACCGGGATCTGGTATACCTGTTCAGGGGCTATATAATTTTAGATCAGGGGACCCCTTTGTTATACTCGATCATGGATCTTGTTATACTGTTCAGGAGGCTTTTGTTATAATTTTGTCGGTGACTTTGTTATACCGATGAGGGGCTTGCTATAATTTACTCAGGGGACTTGATATACCTGATAAGGGGACTTAATATAATTGATCAGGGACTTTGTTATACTCGTTCAGGGGACTTTGTTATACTCGATCAGTAGATTTTGTTATACTCGATGAGGGGCCTTTGTTGTACTCGATTAGGGGCCTTTGTTGTACTCGATCACGGGACTTTGCTATACTCGATCAGGGGCCTTTGTTATACTCGTTGAGGGGGCTTTGTTATACTCGGTCAGGTGAGTTTGTTATACTCGATGAGGGGGCTTGTTATACTCTATCAGGGGACTTTGTTATACTCGATTAGGGATCTTTGTTACACTCGTTCAAGGGGCTTTATTATACTCGGTCAGGTGAATTTGTTATACTCGATGAGGGGACTTTGTTATACTCTATCAGGGGACTTTGTTATACTCGATAAGGGGACTTTAATATACTCGATCAGGGGACTTTGTTATACTCGTTCAGGGGACTTTGTTATACTCGTTCAGGGGAATTTGTTATACTCGATCAGGGATCTTTGTTATACTCGTTCAGGGGGCTTTGTTATACTAGGTCAGGTGACTTTGTTATACACGATGAGGGGGCTTTGTTATACTCTATCAGGGGACTTTGTTATACTCGATCAGGGATATTTGTTATACTCGTTCAGGGGGCTTTGTTATACGCGATCAGGGGACTTCCTTACACTCGATCAGGGGAATTTGTTATTTTCGATCAAGGGGCTTTGTTATACTCGATTAGGGGACTTTGTTATACTCGATCAGGGGACTTTGTTATACCCGATCAGTGGACTTTGTTTTACTCGATCAAGGGGCTTTGTTATACTCGTTTAGGGGACTTTGTTATAGTTGATGAGGGCAGATCAGTGAATTTGTTATACTCGATCAGGGGACTTTAATATACTCGATCAGGGGACTTTGCTATACTCGATGAGGGGCCTATGTTATACTCGATCAGGGGACTTTGTTATACACAATCAGGGGACTTTGTTTTACTCGATCAGGGGCCTTTGGTATACTCGATAATGGGCCTTTTTTATACTCGATGAGGGGACTTTGTTATTCTCACTTAGGGGAATTTGTTATACTTGATCAGGGGACTGTTATACTTGATCAGGGGATTTTGTTATACTCGATGAAGGGCTTTGTTATTCTTGATGAGGGGACTTTGTTATACGCGATTAGGGGCCATTGTTGTACTCGATGAGGGGCCTTTATTGTACTCGATCAGGGGCCTTTGTTGTACTCGATCACGGTACTTTGTTATACTCGATCAGGGGCCTTTATTACACTCGATCAGGAAACTTTGTTATACTCGATAAGGGGCCTTTGTTATACTTGATCAGGGGACTTTGTTATACTAGATGAGTGGACTTTGTTATACTCGATCAGGGGACTTTAATATACTCGATTAGGGGACTTTGCCTTACTCGATCAGGGAACTTTGTTATCCTCTATCAGGGGACTTTGTTTTACTCGATCAGGCATCTTTGTTATACTCATTCAGGGGGCTTTGTTATACTCGTTCAGGTGACTTTGTTATACTCGATAAGGGGACTTTGTTATACTCGATGAGGGGACTTTTTATACTCGATCAGGGACTTTGCTATACTCGATCAGGGAAGTTTGTTATACTCGATAAGGGGACTTTGTTATACTCGATGAGGGGACTTTGTTTTACTCGATCAAGGGACTTTGTTATACTCGATCAGGGGACTTTGTTATAGTTGATCAGGGCAGATCAGTGGACTTTGTTATACTCGATGAGGGACTTTAATATACTCGATCAGGGGACATTGCTATACTCGATGAGGGGACTTTGAATATACTCGATCAGGGGATTTTGTTATACTCGATCAGGGGCCTTTGTTATACTCGATCAGGGGACTTTGTTATACACAATCAGGGGACTCTGTTATACTCGATCAGGGTCTTTTTTATACTCGATGAGGGGACTTTGTTATACTCTATCAGGGGACTTTGTTATACTCGATAAGGGGACTTTAATATACTCGATCACGGGACTTTGTTAAAGTTGATGAGGGCAGATCGGTGGCCTCGTTATACCTGATCAGGGGACTTTAATATACTCGATCAGGGGACTTTGCTATACTCGATGAGGGGCCTATGTTATACTCGATCAGGGGACTTTGTTATACACAATCAGGGGACTTTGTTTTACTCGATAAGGGGCCTTAGTTATACTCGATAATGGGCCTTTTTTATACTCGATGAGGGGACTTTGTTATTCTCACTTAGGGGAATTTGTTATACTTGATCAGGGGACTGTTGTACTTGATCAGGGGATTTTGTTATACTCGATGAAGGGCTTTGTTATTCTTGATGAGGGGACTTTGTTATATGCGATTAGGGGCCATTGTTGTACTCGATGAGGGGCCTTTATTGTACTCGATCAGGGGCCTTTGTTGTACTCGATCACGGTACTTTGTTATACTCGATCAGGGGCCTTTATTACACTCGATCAGGAAACTTTGTTATACTCGATAAGGGGCCTTTGTTATACTTGATCAGGGGACTTTGTTACACTAGATGAGTGGACTTTGTTATACTCGATCAGGGGACTTTAATATACTCGATCAGGGGACTTTGCCTTACTCGATCAGGGAACTTTGTTATCCTCGATCAGGGAAGTTTGTTATACTCGATAAGGGGCCTTT
>NW_024740564.1:0-15837 GCF_018991925.1 Homarus americanus | reverse complement strand
AAGTTTCACCATGTTTTGCACTCCAGCGGTAGAGCAAAGTATATTTTGTTAGCAATAAACCAAAAGCATATTTTATGGCCTAATCATCACTACATAGAACACCACCCATAAAGCATGATACTAGTAGACCACAAACTGCTATAAACACCCAAAGCATATTTTATTGCCTAATCATCCATCACTACATAGAACACCACTCATAAAGCATGATACTATTAGACCACAAACTGCTATAAACCCCGAAAATATACTATACTAGTGACTATAATTGTGTTACCCAATATTATACGAAATAATACTATAAAACATAATAATAAACACACTAATAGTGTATATTAGTTGAATGCACAATCTGATGAGAAGTCAAAAAAAACAACAACAACATAACCATAACCTATAAAGAGTGTAGAGTATTTTTGTGCAAACTATTATACTAGTAGATGGTCTAAGAGAACTGTATGTGAAGGAAAAGGTGTGCTCTCCACTCAAACTTTCTTTTTATGAAATCTCCTACTCCCCAGCTGAGCGGTACGCCCAATGGGAAACAAAACGTGGCACATAACACGCCGCCCGCCAGCTCTGGCTCGGTGAATAGGAATGAGTAATCGGGCGGAGTATAAACAACACCGCCGCCAATGTGCTCCTCCCATCTCTGAGGAAATCTGGCGGGCAACTTAGTATTATATTAGCATGTAATAATAATAACAATAATAATAATAATAATAATAATACTACTACTACTACTACTAATAATAATAATAATAATAATATTAATAATAATAACATGCAATTTCATTTTATAACACATACTAACCAAATAGTGTATAGCCTACTATACTTAACTATAATAGGTTAGGTTGCGTAGGAGGATCTAAAAAGTACAGTAGTATACACACACACACACACACACACACACACACACACACACTTCGCTACTATATGCCAGACGCTCCCCCGGCTTGACACAACCACTCTCCCTGCTTACCTACCAGCCCCCCCCCCTTCCCACTGACTTAGTAGAAGTATTTGAAATAGCAAAACGCCTGGACAAACTAAAATTAAAACGCTCTACCACCCCCATTGACTTACCAATGAAACGCTTCAAGGAGTTCTCCCCTGAGCTTGCTAAACCCCTATGCTCCATCATCAATGCTTCTCTCAGTCAAGCCAGATGCCCAGCTGACTGGAAGACCTCTTATGTATCACCAGTGCCCAAGTCAACCAACCCACAATCCTTAAATCAGCTACGACCTATTGCAATCACCCCAATACCCAGCCTAATCTGTGAAAGTTTTGTGTTCGACTGGCTGGGCTTTTGCTGATATTGCAGGAGTCGTAGTAGACCCTCAGCAATTTGGCAACATGAAAACTTCCTCCACCACTGACTGACTGTCTTGTCAGCTTTCTCGATTACATATACCGCCATCTCGAGAAACGAAAAACGTCTGTAGCTGTCGCCTTCATTGATTTCACTAAAGCGTTCGACCTAGTCGACCACAACATAATCATCAACAAAGCTATTGACCTCGGGCTTCGGAGAAGTCTTATTATACCATGGCTTACAGACTTCCTCAGTGACCGACGCCAAGCTGTACGCTTCCGAGGGGCTGGCTGTCTCCACCTTTCAGGCACTCACCTGTGGCGTCCCCCAAGGCACCAAGATGGGACCACTCTGCTTCCTTATGCTCATCAATGATGCCCTAAGAGAAACCAACCCCTGCTCGCTGGAAATATGTCGACGACTCCACCATTGGGATCAGCGTCAACAATTCTGCTCCAAACTATACCGCCCTTCAGGATTTATTGAACAGTCTCCAAAACTGGGCCACCAACAACCATGTCACCATCAACCATACCAAAACCATGGTTATGCACATCAACCTCTCCTCCGACATTGTCCCACCTCCTTCCATTACTCTAGGTCCGAACACACTCCAGGTTTTAGATTCCACGAAGCTCCTCGGCGTCACCATAGACAACAAACTAAATTAGAAACCACACGTCAGTGAAGTTATCAAATCCTCCAGTTTCCGTCTCCACCTCCTACGCCGACTCAAGTCCCTCGGTGTTCCTGCACACGAGCTCCTCAGTGTTTACACAACATTCATACTTCCCAAGCTCACCTGGTCTTCTTCCCTAAATGCCACACAACGTAAACACCTAGAAAAAGTGCAAAAGAGGCCATGCAAGATTATTCTCTACCCTTCCTACTCCACATATCAAGAAGCGCTCAACACACTGACCGACCCTTTAGACTCTCACTGACCATCACCACGAACTCATCTGCAAATTTGGTAAGAAGCTTCTACACCATCCCCGACACCGGCTCCTACTACCACCTGAGATCCCTAGTCCGAGAATTGCTCTTCGACACCACAACCGCATCCAGCCCATACGTGCACGAACTGATCTCTATAAGAACAGCCCAGTCCCAACCATTGTAAAAATTATCGATAACTTGTAATAAATCAGTGTACTCACTCCCAGTAAACACTACTCCTTGCACTGTCACTATGTTGAAATGAACTGTAGTTTGAGCTTTTCCCCAGCTAGTTATTATATGTCTTATTTGTGTCACTCATGTTACTTGTATATTATTTGTAATTCGTAACCCATTCCCCAAATATGTAACTGTATATTTTCAGCCTTCTGGCTGCCAAGCTCTTTCAATAAACCTTTAATTATTATTATTATTATTATTATTTATATGTTGGCCCATACCAACTCACTCCCCTGAACCCTCCTCCCCACCGGACTATCAACAAGTTCTTGCCATAAGGTACTATCTCATTTGGCAAAGGAATGGAACCAGTGATGAATAGTGGTGAACAGTGCTTAACTCAGTGAAAAACAACTCGCCAGTTGAGTCTTACCCAAGCTAGCTAACCAGCTTCACACAGTGAGGTCCCAGGTACCCAGTTATACTTCCCCTGAGACTCCACGATAGAGAGGCCTGGGACCACACCTCACCCACTTGAATGAGTGAGTCATGTCGACCACGTGGTGTCCCCAAGATGCAACGACACCACGTAGTGAATGTTTTGCTACAGCATCATGTGAAGTTCCTCATAACACCATCTGTGAGGTAACTGCTACATCATCAGGCCCCTCATAACGCCATCTGTGAGGGAGTTACTACACTACGTGTCTGGTGTTCAACATCTCACCTTACATGATCTACGCATGCAAACATTAATCTGTATGTTCACTGTGTGCTCCTTCACCTTTCTCTAATGAGGGCTTTTGTTAAACCACCAATTTATGATGTACTAAGTCATTTGTGTCCAATGTATACTTTCGAAAAGCCCTTGTTTGGGGAAGGTAGTAGAGAGTAGTCGTCATTATTGTCCAAGCCACATTATTTATTTCTATATATAAGTAATGCAGGCTGGTTTTTAAATACCTCAATCCCCTAACGGTGCCGTTTGTATATTAAGAAATACCGAAGCCATACAGTACAACACCAGCGAATATGAAGTATCACTGTAACCGGCAACTGTTACTCACTCATACCTACATACATATAGAGAGTCTTTACAGAATGATAGCAGACACGAGGAAGACGAACAACAAGAGGAGAAGAGTTAGAAGAAAATCAACTTCAAGCTAAGAAGAAGAATACCAAGACATTTCCTCCAAACAAGAAAACAACACACACAATCAAGCCGACCAAACACTGAGAAACCATGGCGGAACCCAACATGCACCGGACGCTTGACCTGACTCTATCCTGCCGCATCCAGGCGAGTTGTTGCTTAAAGTCCCTCACGCAAGCGCTGTTTAGCCACTGCACCTATTCTATCCTCCTAAAATTCACTTCAATCCCCCCCTGCCACTAGCATGTTATGTATGTATGTATGTATGTATGTATGTATGTATGTATGTATGAATGAATGATAACTGCAACTTTGTGTATTAAAACTCATTACTCTTACCGAAGTAATATAGTGCGTGGTTATGTTATGTCATGTTAGGATAGATTATAAACTACATTGGGTTACATTTCGTGAGGTTCGGTGACGCTACAGGAAGTTAGGTGAGGTACCTGGAGGTTAGGTGAATGTTGACTGACTGACTGACAATTATTAGGAAGTGGTTCCAACACGTTCACACACAACCTATACTCATACCACAAGTCCAGAATTAGAGAGGATCATGTTATTGGATATATTTTCAACGATTTACTCAGTGTCTAACCAACTCTTTAGCGATTTAAATGTGGACCTAAAATTAGGTCCGTATATTTGTTTGTCGTGGTGGTGGTGGTGGTGTGCGCCCGTCCATCAGGTTGATTAACCACCAAAACCATAAAGGGTGTGGCCCTGCTGTTTCAGGGCATACACCACATCCATGGCGGTGACGGTCTTCCTTTTTGCGTGCTCGGTGTAGGTGACGGCGTCACGGATGACGTTCTCCAGAAACACCTTGAGGACGCCGCGGGTCTCCTCGTAGATGAGGCCGGATATACGTTTAACACCTCCACGCCGAGCTAGACGACGAATGGCGGGCTTGGTGATACCCTGGATGTTGTCACGAAGCACCTTACGATGACGCTTGGTGCCACCCTTTCCAAGTCCCTTGCCTCCTTTGCCTCGTCCAGTCATGTTGTTGTGGTTGCTACTACAGGTGGTCCTGGTGTGGCTTCGCCCACGGTTTGGTGGGAGTAGGTGGCGTGCTGTGGACGCAGCGGTAGTATCGTTCATCCAAGGCCGTCCCTCCCTCTTGGAGGTGGGGCGTAGCTTGCGGATGACGCATGCGGCACTCGTGGCCAATGAGGTGGCCACTGAGGTGGAGAATGTCTGTATATAGGCCCGCCCGCCTGCCGGGCCGCCCGTATTGACTATTTCGTCGTCGAGATGGCCCGTACTAAACAGACTGCCCGCAAGTCCACTGGAGGCAAGGCTCCACGGAAGCAGCTTGCCACCAAGGCAGCTCGCAAGTCCGCCCCAGCCACCGGTGGTGTCAAGAAGCCCCATCGTTACAGGCCCGGAACCGTCGCCCTTCGTGAGATCCGTCGTTACCAGAAGAGCACAGAGCTACTCATCAGGAAGCTGCCCTTCCAGCGCCTGGTGCGTGAGATCGCCCAGGATTTCAAGACTGACCTGCGCTTCCAGCCGTCTGCCGTCATGGCTCTGCAGGAAGCCTCTGAGGCTTACCTGGTGGGTCTTTTCGAGGACACCAACCTGTGTGCCATTCACGCCAAGCGCGTTACCATCATGCCCAAGGACATCCAGCTGGCCCGGCGCATCCGCGGAGAGCGTGCTTAAGTCCTCTTCCTTGGGGAAAAAGAAAAAGCACAACAAAACCTACCAGACATCTATAACTCGGCCCTTCTCAGGGCCAAAGAACTGTTCTGAAGATAATTTTCTTGACAATCGAAATGGTTGGTGGTAGGAGAGCGTTAATTTCGGTTACCCAAATCGCCTAACGGTAAGTTGGTAACATTCGTGCAGGCACGATTGTATAGTAGGTCATCAATTCGGGAGGTGGGTGCAACAAACAAGAGCTAGTAACAAATAAAGATATAAACAATAAATAAATAAATAAATAAATAACTAAGATAAAATAAAATAAAATAAAATAAATTGTTTACATGAAATAGGCGTGCTGCAAACAAGAAATGAAGCCCAAACACACTCCAGGTATGTCACTTTGCAGTGGGTGTGAAACTACTCCACGCAGAATTTATTTATTTATTTATTTATTATGTTTCGATTTAGTCCTGTTTCTACGCCAATAGAGAATGCAGATTATTATAATTTTATTTTTTTTATTTCCCTCTCAATATATCACTGTCGGTAACTGTCTCTTTAACATGTAACTGTGGCTCCGATGGAGCCGATTAAGTTGTAGTAGTGGGATGGCGTGTTTGTTGTGCACAAGTAACCTCTTACTTGGAAGAGGTGTACTTGGTGACAGCCTTGGTGCCCTCAGACACGGCATGCTTGGCCAGTTCACCGGGCAGCAAGAGTCGGACAGCTGTCTGGATTTCCCGACTTGTAATGGTGGAGCGTTTGTTGCAGTGCGCCAGGCGGGAAGCCTCGGCAGCGATGCGCTCGAAGATGTCGTTCACGAAAGAGTTCATGATGGACATAGCTTTGGAGGAGACTCCTGTGTCGGGGTGCACTTGCTTCAGTACCTTGTAGATGTAGATGCTGTAGCTTTCCTTCCTCCTGCGCTTCTTCTTCTTGTCACCCCTGGCAATGGCCTTCTGGGCCTTTCCAGCCTTCTTGGCAGCCTTTCCGGAAGTTTTGGGAGGCATGGCGGCACAGTTACTCGTGGCGCGGAGCGAGAGAATTGAAAACTGGCCCGACTAACTTTTCCTTATATACCGAGCGGGCCGCTCAGGATCAGACTGGCTGCAGCTACGGCTCTCTTACATTGGTTGGGTCCGCGAGACGGCCACCTGGCCTGATCCTGAGCTTGGTATAAAAGACCAAGGTGGCGGGCGGAAATTTAACTCCTATCACGAAAAGCAGCAGCAGCAACATGTCAGGACGCGGCAAGGGAGGCAAGGTGAAGGGCAAGTCAAAGTCCCGTTCTAGCAGGGCCGGACTCCAGTTCCCCGTGGGTAGGATCCACCGTCTCTTGCGTAAAGGCAACTATGCTGAGCGTGTTGGTGCAGGTGCCCCTGTGTACCTTGCAGCCGTCATGGAGTACCTGGCAGCAGAAGTGCTCGAGCTGGCCGGTAACGCCGCCCGCGACAACAAGAAGATCCGCATTATCCCGCGTCATCTTCAGCTTGCCATTCGCAATGACGAGGAGCTGAACAAGCTCCTGTCTGGAGTCACCATTGCCCAAGGGGGTGTCCTTCCTAACATCCAAGCTGTGCTCCTCCCCAAGAAGACAGAGAAGAAATAAGAACCCAAGGTTCGTTCACACAAGACAACCTAACCAAACAGGCTCCTTTCGGAGCCACAGGATATCACTTAAAGAGAGAAATATACGACATCAACGTTTTGCAGGATAACACTCTGTGGAAATAGAGTGAAATTGTTTTAGAATGGTGTAGATGTGAAGGGCGGTTGTGGGGGCCTGGGGTGGGGGACTTAAACGGGACTTAGAAGGGCGCAGAAGCAGAAGCAGAAGCAGAAGCAGAAGCAGCAGCAGCCAGGGAGGCGACCTTATTTTCAGTCAGGTTCATACACAAAGAAATACATCAGATTCATTGACAGTACAGTACACATTTACCAGTGTGGGCTAGCCAATTTGGGATAAAGAGCAAGAATGTAATGTCCTCAATGAAGTAATGACATAGTTCAAGATACAATAAGTGAGGTGGCCTGAAGTCTTTGACAGTGTCACATTCAATAATATAGTAGTGCTTTAAAGGTGTATCACCAAGTTTACATGCTGAGTGTTCCGGTATGGGTACATCGTTACTAACTAGCCAGATGTGTCTGTATCCTAACCTAATTCTGGCCACGACTACATCACACAGGCAGGCAGGAGCAAGTTGTTTGGACACTCTTCCTAGCCCCCTTGGTCCCTGTTCACCTACCTACTGTAGCAGTAAGTAGGTACCTGTTGTAAATCGAAAGGTTGCCAATTCGTATTCAGGGAAAGTTGTTGGAGCTTCTAAACTTGAACTGACACAATCCGAGGAGTGGTGACCCGAGGATCACAGACACTATCTCTCCCACTACAAATCCCCTCCTAACCTCCTGCTCCTTCCTATGTCCTCCCAAAATTGAACCATGCTATCGCAAAGGTAATAATACAGGTAGAGACAACAACATATTTTCCTATTGTCTTATTATATATTAATAACAGAAACGCTGCCGCCATCCCGGAGGCTTTACATTGTCTCACTGTTCATTCCCTCCACAATTCTTCCTCTTTCTTCTTCTTCTTCTTCTTCTTCTTCTTCTTCTTCTTCTTCTTCTTCTTCTTCTTCTTCTTCTTCTTCTTCTTCTTCTTCCATCAATACTTTATTAACGGTGTATGTAAGTTGCACCATGTTTTGCACTACAGCGGTAGAGCAAAGTATATTTTGTTAGCAATAAACCAAAAGCATATTTTATGGCCTAATCATCACTACATAGAACACCACCCATAAAGCATGATACTAGTAGACCACAAAAACTGCTATAAACCCCCAAAGCATATTTTATTGCCTAATCATCACTACATAGAACACCACTCATAAAGCATGATACTATTAGACCACAAACTGCTATAAACCCCAATAATATACTATACTAGTGACTCTAATTGTGTTACCCAATATTATACGAAATAATACTATAAAACATAATAATAAACACACTAATAGTGTATATTAGTTGAATGCACAATCTGATGAGAAGTCAAAAAAAAAAAAAAAAAAATAGCAACAACCTAGAAAGAGTGTAGAGTATTTTTGTGCAAACTATTATACTAGTAGATGGTCTAAGATAACTGTATGTGAAGGAAAAGGTGTGCTCTCCACTCAAACTTTCTTTTTATGAAATCTCCTACTCCCCAGCTGAGCGGTACGCCCAATGGGAAACAAAACGTGGCACATAACACGCCGCCCGCCAGCTCTGGCTCGGTGAATAGGAATCAGTAATCGGGCGGAGTATAAACAACACCGCCGCCAATGTGCTCCTCCCATCTCTGAGGAAATCTGGCGGGCAACTTATTATTATATTAGCATGTAATAATAATAACAATAATAATAATAATACTACTACTACTACTAATAATAATAATAATAATAATAATAATAATAATATTAATAATAATAATATTAATAATAATAACATGCAATTTCATTTTATAACACATACTAACAAAATAGTGTATAGCCTACTATACTTAACTATAATAGGTTAGGTTGCGTAGGAGGATCTAAAAAGTACAGTAGTATACACACACACACACACACACACACACACACACACACATACATATAGACAACAAACTAAATTAGAAACCACACGTCAGTGAAGTTATCAAATCCTCCAGTTTCCGTCTCCACCTCCTACGCCGACTCAAGTCCCTCGGTGGTCCTGCACACGAGCTCCTCAGTGTTTACACAACATTCATACTTCCCAAGCTCACCTATGCCTCCTCCACCTGGTCTTCCTCCCTAAATGCCACACAACGTAAACACCTCGAAAAAGTGCAAAAGAGGCCATGCAAGATTATTCTCTACCCTTCCTACTCCACATATCAAGAAGCGCTCAACACACTGACCCTTTAGACTCTCACTGACCATCACCACGACCTCATCTGCAAATTTGGTAAGAAGCTTCTACACCATCCCCGACACCGGCTCCTACTACCACCTGAGATCCCTAGTCCGAGAATTGCTCTTCGACACCACAACCGCATCCAGCCCAGCCCATACGTGCACGAACTGATCGCTATAAGAACAGCCCAGTCCCAACCATTGTAAAAATTATCGATAACTTGTAATAAATCAGTGTACTCACTCCCAGTAAACACTACTCCTTGCACTGTCACTATGTTGAAATGAACTGTAGTTTGAGCTTTTCCCCAGCTAGTTATTATATGTCTTATTTGTGTCACTCATGTTACTTGTATATTATTTGTAATTCGTAACCCATTCCCCAAATATGTAACTGTATATTTTCAGCCTTCTGGCTGCCAAGCTCTTTCAATAAACCGTTAATTATTATTATTATTATTATTATTTATATGTTGGCCCATACCAACTCACTCCCCTGAACCCTCCTCCCCAGCCGACTATCAACAAGTTCTTGCCATAAGGTACTATCTCATTTGGCAAAGGAATGGAACCAGTGATGAATAGTGGTGAACAGTGCTTAACTCAGTGAAAAACAACTCGGCAGTTGAGTCTTACCCAAGCTAGCTAACCACCTTCACACAGTGAGGTCCCAGGTACCCAGTTATACTTCCCCTGAGACTCCACGATAGAGAGGCCTGGGACCACACCTCACCCACTTGAATGAGTGAGTCATGTCGACCACGTGGTGTCCCCAAGATGCTACGACACCACGTAGTGAATGTGTTGCTACAGCATCATCATGTGAAGTTCCTCATAACACCATCTGTGAGGTAACTGCTACATCATCAGGCCCCTCATAACGCCATCTGTGAGGGAGTTACTACACTACGTGTCTGGTGTTTAACATCTCACCTTACATTATCTACGCGTGCAAACATCAATCTGTATGTTCACTGTGTGCTCCTTCACCTTTCTCTAATGAGGGCTTTTGTTAAACCACCAATGTATGATGTACTAAGTCATTTGTGTCCAATGTATACTTTCGAAAAGCCCTTGTTTGGGGAAGGTAGGAGAGAGTAGTCGTCATTATTGTCCAAGCCACATTATTTATGTCTATATATAAGTAATGTAGGCTGGTTTTTAAATACCTCAATCCCCTAACGGTGCCGTTTGTATATTAAGAAATACCGAAGCCATACAGTACAACACCAGCGAATATGAAGTATCACTGTAACCGGCAACTGTTACTCACTCATACCTACATACATATATAGAGTCTTTACAGAATGATAGCAGACACGAGGAAGACGAACAACAAGAGGAGAAGAGTTAGAAGAAAATCAACTTCAAGCTAAGAAGAAGAATACCAAGACATTTCCTCCAAACAAGAAAACAACACACACAATCAAGCCGACCAAACACTGAGAAACCATGGCGGAACCCAACATGCACAGGACGCTTGACCTGACTCTATCCTGCCGCATCCAGGCGAGTTGCTGCTTAAAGTCCCTCACGCAAGCGCTGTTTAGCCACTGCACCTATTCTATCCTCCTAAAATTCACTTCAATCCCCCCTGCCACTAGCATGTTATGTATGTATGTATGTATGTATGTATGTATGAATGAATGATAACTGCAACTTTGCGTATTAAAACTCATTACTCTTACCGAAGTAATATAGTGCGTGGTTATGTTATGTCATGTTAGGATAGATTATAAACTACATTGGGTTACATTTCGTGAGGTTCGGTGACGCTACAGGAAGTTAGGTGAGGTACCTGGAGGTTAGGTGAATGTTGACTGACTGACTGACAATTATTAGGAAGTGGTTCCAACACGTTCACACACAACCTATACTCATACCACAAGTCCAGAATTAGAGAGGATCATGTTATTGGATATATTTTCAAAGATTTACTCAGTGTCTAACCAACTCTTTAGCGATTTAAATGTGGACCTAAAATTAGGTCCGTATATTTGTTTGTCGTGGTGGTGGTGGTGGTGTGCGCCCGTCCATCAGGTTGATTAACCACCAAAACCATAAAGGGTGCGGCCCTGCCGTTTCAGGGCATACACCACATCCATGGCGGTGACGGTCTTCCTTTTTGCGTGCTCGGTGTAGGTGACGGCGTCACGGATGACGTTCTCCAGAAACACCTTGAGGACGCCGCGGGTCTCCTCGTAGATGAGGCCGGATATACGTTTAACACCTCCACGCCGAGCTAGACGACGAATGGCGGGCTTGGTGATACCCTGGATGTTGTCACGAAGCACCTTACGATGACGCTTGGCGCCACCCTTTCCAAGTCCCTTGCCTCCTTTGCCTCGTCCAGTCATGTTGTTGTGGTTGCTACTACAGGTGGTCCTGGTGTGGCTTCGCCCACGGTTTGGTGGGAGTAGGTGGCGTGCTGTGGACGCAGCGGTAGTATCGTTCATCCAAGGCCGTCCCTCCCTCTTGGAGGTGGGGCGTAGCTTGCGGATGACGCATGCGGCACTCGTGGCCAATGAGGTGGCCACTGAGGTGGAGAATGTCTGTATATAAGCCCGCCCGCCTGCCAGGCCGCCCGTATTTACTATTTCGTCGTCGAGATGGCCCGTACTAAACAGACTGCCCGCAAGTCCACTGGAGGCAAGGCTCCACGGAAGCAGCTTGCCACCAAGGCAGCTCGCAAGTCCGCCCCAGCCACCGGTGGTGTCAAGAAGCCCCATCGTTACAGGCCCGGAACCGTCGCCCTTCGTGAGATCCGTCGTTACCAGAAGAGCACAGAGCTACTCATCAGGAAGCTGCCCTTCCAGCGCCTGGTGCGTGAGATCGCCCAGGATTTCAAGACTGACCTGCGCTTCCAGTCGTCTGCCGTCATGGCTCTGCAGGAAGCCTCTGAGGCTTACCTGGTGGGTCTTTTCGAGGACACCAACCTGTGTGCCATTCACGCCAAGCGCGTTACCATCATGCCCAAGGACATCCAGCTGGCCCGGCGCATCCGCGGAGAGCGTGCTTAAGTCCTCTTCCTTGGGGAAAAACAAAAAGCACAACAAAACCTACCAGACATCTATAACTCGGCCCTTCTCAGGGCCAAAGAACTGTTCTGAAGATAATTTTCATGACAATCGAAATGGTTGGTGGTAGGAGAGCGTTAATTTCGGTTACCCAAATCGCCTAACGGTAAGTTGGTAACATTCGTGCAGGCACGAATGTATAGTAGGTCATCAATTCGGGAGGTGGGTGGGTGCAACAAACAAGAGCTAGTAACAAATAAATGTATAAAGAATAAGTAAGTAAATAAATAAATAAAATAAAAGAAAATACAATAAAATACAATAAAATAAAATAAATTGTTTACATGAAATAGGCGTGCTGCAAACATGAAATGAAGCCCAAACACACTCCATGTATGTCACTTTGCAGTGGGTGTAAAAGTACTCCACGCAGAATTTATTTATTTATTTATTATGTTTCGATTTAGTCCGGTTTCTACGCCAATAGAGAATGCAGATTATTATAATTTTTTTTTTTATTTATTTCCCTCTCAATATATCACTGTCGGTAACTGTCTCTTTAACATGTAACTGTGGCTCCGATGGAGCCGATTAAGTTGTAGTAGTGGGATGGCGTGTTTGTTGTGCACAAGTAACCTCTTACTTGGAAGAGGTGTACTTGGTGACAGCCTTGGTGCCCTCAGACACGGCATGCTTGGCCAGTTCACCGGGCAGCAAGAGTCGGACAGCTGTCTGGATTTCCCGACTTGTAATGGTGGAGCGTTTGTTGTAGTGCGCCAGGCGGGAAGCCTCGGCAGCGATGCGCTCGAAGATGTCGTTCACGAAAGAGTTCATGATGGACATAGCTTTGGAGGAGACTCCTGTGTCGGGGTGCACTTGCTTCAGTACCTTGTAGATGTAGATGCTGTAGCTTTCCTTCCTCCTGCGCTTCTTCTTCTTGTCACCCTTGGCAATGGCCTTCTGGGCCTTTCCAGCCTTCTTGGCAGCCTTTCCGGAAGTTTTGGGAGGCATGGCGGCACAGTTACTCGTGGCGCGGAGCGAGAGAATTGAAAACTGGCCCGACTAACTTTTCCTTATATACCGAGCGGGCCGCTCAGGATCAGACTGGCTGCAGCTACGGCTCTCTTACATTGGTTGGGTCCGCGAGACGGCCACCTGGCCTGATCCTGAGCTTGGTATAAAAGACCAAGGTGGCGGGCGGAAATTTAACTCCTATCACGAAAAGCAGCAGCAGCAACATGTCAGGACGCGGCAAGGGAGGCAAGGTGAAGGGCAAGTCAAAGTCCCGTTCTAGCAGGGCCGGACTCCAGTTCCCCGTGGGTAGGATCCACCGTCTCTTGCGTAAAGGCAACTATGCTGAGCGTGTTGGTGCAGGTGCACCTGTGTACCTTGCAGCCGTCATGGAGTACCTGGCAGCAGAAGTGCTCGAGCTGGCCGGTAACGCCGCCCGCGACAACAAGAAGACCCGCATTATCCCGCGTCATCTTCAGCTTGCCATTCGCAATGACGAGGAGCTGAACAAGCTCCTGTCTGGAGTCACCATTGCCCAAGGGGGTGTCCTTCCTAACATCCAAGCTGTGCTCCTCCCCAAGAAGACAGAGAAGAAATAAGAACCCAAGGTTCGTTCACACAAGACAACCTAACCAAACAGGCTCCTTTCGGAGCCACAGGATATCACTTAAAGAGAGAAATATACGACATCAACGTTTTGCAGGATAACACTCTATTTTACGTCAAATTAGCATAGTATTGTGGAAATAGAGTGAAATTGATTTGAATGGTGTAGATGTGAAGGGGTACTGCGGGGGCCTGGGGTGGGGGACTTAAACGGGACTTAGAAGGGCGCAAGAAGCAGCAGCAGCAGCAAGGGAGGCGACCTTATTTTCACTCTGGTTCATTGACAGTACACATTTACCAGCAGCATACATTGGAGTCATATTGTAATTGTAGACTAATCAGTGTGGGCAAGCTAGCCAATTTGGGATAAACAGCAAGAATGTAATGTCCTCAATGAAGTAATGACATAGTTCAAGATACAATAAGTGAGGTGGCCTGAAGTCTTTGACAGTGTCCCATTCAATAATATAGTAGTGCTTTAAAGGTGTATCACCAAGTTTACATGCTGAGTGTTCCGGTATGGGTACAGCGTTACTAACTAGCCAGATGTGTCTGTATCCTAACCTAATTCTGGCCACGACTACATCACACAGGCAGGCAGGAGCAAGTTGTTTGGACACTCTTCCTAGCCCCCTTGGTCCCTGTTCACCTACCTACTGTAGCAGTAAGTAGGTACCTGTTGTAAATCGAAAGGTTGCCAATTCGTATTCAGGGAAAGTTGTTGGAGCTTCTAAACTTGAACTGACACAATCCGAGGAGTGGTGACCCGAGGATCACAGACACTATCTCTCCCACTACAAATCCCTTCCTAACCTCCTGCTCCTTCCTATGTCCTCCCAAAATTGAACCATGCTATCGCAAAGGTAATAATACAGGTAGAGACAACAACATATTTTCCTATTGTCTTATTATATATTAATAACAGAAACGCTGCCGCCATCCCGGAGGCTTTACATTGTCTCACTGTTCATTCCCTCCACAATTCTTCCTCTTACTTCTTCTTCTTCTTCTTCTTCTTCTTCTTCTTCTTCTTCTTCTTCTTCTTCTTCTTCTTCTTCCATCAATACTTTATTAACGGTGTATGTAAGTTTCACCATGTTTTGCACTACAGCGGTAGAGCAAAGTATATTTTGTTAGCAATAAACCAAAAGCATATTTTATGGCCTAATCATCACTACATAGAACACCACCCATAAAGCATGATACTAGTAGACCACAAAAACTGCTATAAACCCCCAAAGCATATTTTATTGCCTAATCATCACTACATAGAACACCACTCATAAAGCATGATACTATTAGACCACAAACTGCTATAAACCCCAATAATATACTATACTAGTGACTCTAATTGTGTTACCCAATATTATACGAAATAATACTATAAAACATAATAATAAACACACTAATAGTGTATATTAGTTGAATGCACAATCTGATGAGAAGTCAAAAAAAAAAAAAAAATAACAATAACCTATAAAGAGTGTAGAGTATTTTTGTGCAAACTATTATACTAGTAGATGGTCTAAGATAACTGTATGTGAAGGAAAAGGTGTGTTCTCCACTCAAACTTTCTTTTTATGAAATCTCCTACTCCCCAGCTGAGCGGTACGCCCAATGGGAAACAAAACGTGGCACATAACACGCCGCCCGCCAGCTCTGGCTCGGTGAATAGGAATCAGTAATCTGGCGGAGTATAAACAACACCGCCGCCAATGTGCTCCTCCCATCTCTGAGGAAATCTGGCGGGCAACTTAGTATTATATTAGCATGTAATAATAATAACAATAATAATAATAATAATACTACTACTAATAATAATAATAATAATAATAATATTAATAATAATAATATTAATAATAATAACATGCAATTTCATTTTATAACACATACTAACAAAATAGTGTATAGCCTACTATACTTAACTATAATAGGTTAGGTTGCGTAGGAGGATCTAAAAAGTACAGTAGTATACACACACACACACACACACACACACACACACACACACACACACACATACATATA